>NC_084595.1:44177264-44359764 GCF_033807715.1 Cololabis saira | reverse complement strand
GTGGAGGTGGAGGAGGGTCAGGTGGAGGTGGAGGAGGGTCAGGTGGAGGAGGGTCAGGTGGAGGAGGATCAGGTGGAGGTGGAGGAGGGTCAGGTGGAGGAGGGTCAGGTGGAGGTGGAGGAGGGTCAGGTGGAGGAGGGTCAGGTGGAGGTGGAGGTGGGTCAGGTGGAGGTGGAGGAAGGTCAGGTGGAGGTGGAGGAGGGTCAATTGGAGGTGGAGGAGGGTCAGGTGGAGGAGGGTCAGGTGGAGGTGGGTCAGGTGGAGGAGGGTCAGGTGGAGGTGGGTCAGGTGGAGGAGGGTCAGGTGGAGGAGGGTCAGGTGGAGGTGGAGGTGGAGGTGGAGGAGGGTCAGGTGGAGGTGGAGGTGGAGGTGGAGGAGGGTCAGGTGGAGGAGGGTCAGGTGGAGGAGGGTCAGGTGGAGGTGGAGGAGGGTCAGGTGGAGGAGGGTCAGGTGGAGGAGGGTCAGGTGGAGGAGGGTCAGGTGGAGGTGGGTCAGGTGGAGGTGGAGGAGGATCAGGTGGAGGAGGGGTCAGGTGGGGGTGGAGGAGGGTCAGGTGGAGGTGGAGATGGAGGAGGGTCAGGTGGAGGAGGAGGAGGGTCAGGTGGAGGAGGGTCAGGTGGAGGAGGGTCAGGTGGAGGAGGGTCAGGTGGGGGTGGAGGAGGATCAGGTGGAGGAGGGTCAGGTGGAGGTGGAGGAGGGTCAGGTGGAGGAGGGTCAGGTGGAGGAGGGTCAGGTGGAGGAGGGTCAGGTGGTGGAGGGTCAGGTGGAGGAGGGTCAGGTGGAGGAGGGTCAGGTGGAGGAGGGTCAGGTGGAGGTGGGTCAGGTGGTGGAGGATCAGGTGGAGGAGGGTCAGGTGGAGGAGGGTCAGGTGGAGGTGGGTCAGGTGGTGGAGGATCAGGTGGAGGTGGAGGAGGATCAGGTGGAGGAGGGTCAGGTGGAGGTGGGTCAGGTGGTGGAGGGTCAGGTGGAGGAGGGTCAGGTGGAGGAGGGTCAGGTGGAGGTGGGTCAGGTGGTGGAGGATCAGGTGGAGGTGGAGGAGGATCAGGTGGAGGAGGGTCAGGTGGAGGAGGGTCAGGTGGAGGAGGGTCAGGTGGAGGTGGAGGAGGGTCAGGTGGGTCAGGTGGAGGAGGGTCAGGTGGAGGAGGATCAGGTGGAGGAGGGTCAGGTGGAGGAGGGTCAGGTGGAGGTGGGTCAGGTGGAGGAGGGTCAGGTGGAGGAGGGTCAGGTGGAGGAGGGTCAGGTGGAGGTGGAGGAGGGTCAGGTGGAGGTGGAGGAGGGTCAGGTGGAGGAGGGTCAGGAGGGTCAGGTGGAGGAGGGTCAGGTGGAGGTGGAGGAGGGTCAGGTGGAGGAGGGTCAGGTGGGTCAGGTGGAGGAGGGTCAGGTGGAGGAGGAGGAGGGTCAGGTGGAGGAGGGTCAGGTGGAGGAGGGTCAGGTGGAGGTGGGTCAGGTGGAGGAGGGTCAGGTGGAGGTGGGTCAGGTGGAGGTGGGTCAGGTGGAGGAGGGTCAGGTGGAGGTGGGTTAGTTGGAGGTGGGTTAGGTGGAGGTGGAGGTGGAGGAGGGTTTCAGTGCAGTAGTATTTCAGTGGTGGTCACATGACCAGTGGCTCCCAACAAGGCCCCGAATCTCGCGCTCAGCAGGCACGCCGATTTTTCCCAGTGTCCAGCCGCGGTACTGCAACAAAAAATCCCATGGGGCCCAGAAAGCTTTTTTCCCATAGACCGCAATAGTAAAAGAGAAGCCTCTAAAACTGTTCACAGGAACCTCCAGCTGTAATCACCGGCTATTACTAATCTTTGTATTCTATGTTTTTAAGTCATGGACTTTATATCCGTCAAAAATGTTTTATAACGGCCAGAAAAGTCAAAGAAAAGTCTCTTTCTGGGCGTGACGTCACGGCTGACGTCACAGCCGTGTCCGTGCATTCCACGGATGTTTATATTAATAGATATTATATAATTATATAATAGTAATAAATTAATAATATATGTAATACTATACATGTAATAATATACATTAATTAATATATTATATTAATAAATATTATATTAATATTCGCGTCATTGCCCCGGGGCATGATGGGAGGCCCCAGAGCATCATGGGAGGTGACTCAACTGCGCATGCTCTATGGGCCCGTTAACACGGAAGTAAACCCGGAAGTCAGGAAATATTTCAGCGTATGCGCCAGGCGAGCAACTTCCATGGAAATGAACGGCGGCCATTTTCCTGTCTGGTATCCAGGTTAATATAATACATCCATGCTCCCAACCCTGACAGGTGGAGGAGGGTCAGGTGGGATTGCATTAATCAAGACCAGTAACTCATGCAGGAATAGTCTTGAAAATCAAAACTAGTTTCAACAAGTTTACCGTGAAACAGAAGAGTTCCTCAAACGTATCCCAAGTCCCTGCTCCATCTTTCCGTGTGACCAGCGTTGAGCCACTCGGGTCGTGTGGAAGCTTTTACAACATTCTTTCTACATGACAATAAAATAAACTGTTCCTATGCGACAGACACCTTCTGGTAATTTCTTTAAAAAAAAAGTTTTAAAATCAGAATCAGAATCAGAAATAAGTTTATTGCCAAGTGTGACAATAAACACACCTGGTGTTTGATGAGTTGTTTCCTTTTCTTGTAACAAACCCAATGTGCAGTTTCTTGGTCCTGAAAACGATGCAGTTTATGGCAAACTGTTTTAATATTCAACAGCTAGACTGGATATGTGTTGCAGATATCCAATTCCATTCTTCCTATAGTCAAAAAGAGCATTTTCAGATATCTACAATTACATTCTTCCTATCCACAGTTGTCATTTCAGATATCAAATGACGTCATTTTTGCCATTCATGTGTTCAAGATATCTACATTGTCCTTTTTAAATATCTTAAATTAAGTTTTGATTAGTCAGAACGAAGTTGTAGATATCTCAAACTGGAATTACGGATAGTCATAATTTAATTGGAGATATCTATAATCAAGTTATAGATATCTTGAAATGAATTTTAATTAGAGATATCTCAAATTGGAGATATCTTTAACTTCCATTCTGCCTAGTCAAAATGTAATTACAGATATCTTGAATGAGAATTTTGACTAGTCAAAATGCAGTTGTAGATATCTGCAATGTTAATTCCAGATAGTCAAACTTAGCCGTTACATGTTAAAACGGTTTGCCATAACGACCGCTCAGAAGACGTCGTCCCCGTCCTGGCAGTCCAGCAGAAAACACTGCTGATCAACTGACACTTTGTCCCTGAATGTTTCATTTGCACATCTAAAACCAGAGCAGACTTTTATGTTTGGGCTCTTTTTCCTGTTTCAGCACTGGCGACTATATCTATATATATATATATATATATATATATATATATATATATATATATATATATATATATATATATATAAACATATATATATATATACACATATATATACACACATATATATACATATATATATATATATATATATTATATATATATATATATATATATATATATATATATATATATTACACAGGGACGTGCTTTCCTGCTCTGTACAGGGGGAGCAGATATATGGGGCCCCCGAGTGGCGGCATGGGGCCATAGCTACCAGATCAGCGTTTGATATAGAGTAATAATAATAATAATAATAATAATAATAATAATAATAATTATTATTATTATTATTATTATTATTATTATTATTATTATTATTATTATTATTATTATTATTATTATTATATAATAACAATAATAATAATAATAATAATGATGATTATTATTATTGTTATTATTATTATTATTATCACTATTATTATTATTATTAGTAGTAGTAGTAGTATAATAATAATAATAATGATAATAATGATAATAACAATAAGATTAATGATAATAATAATAAACTTAATAAAAACTGAAATAAAAATAAAAATACAAAAAAATTAAATAATAATAATAATAATAATAATAATAATAATAATAATAATAATAATAAACTTTATTTATATAGTGCCTTTCTTAACCAAGTTGCAAAGTGCTTCCCAAGAACAATAAAATACATCAAGATAAAAATACAGTGCATAGTGGATAAGAACATAAAACAGCAATAGCCAAGTCTAAAATTAATAACAATATTCACACCACAATAAAAGCTTTTTCTTAAAAGGAATGTTTTTAGTAAAGATTTAAAAGCAGTGGGGGATTTAGCTGAGCTGATTTCAGCAGGTAAAGAGTTCCAAAGTTTGGGAACGATCAGAAGGCCCTGGCAGGTAGGGGGTTAAAAGTGCCTTAAAATAACTAGGGGCTTGGTTATTTAGGGCCTGAGAGGTCAGCAATAGAATTTAAAATCAATGTGATATTGAACAGGAAGCCAGTGAAGGGACAACAGAACTGGAATGATGTGTTCAGATGTTCTAAGGCAGAGATCAGACGAGCAGCAGCGGTCTGTACCGACTGAAGGAGGTGGAGTGATGAGTGAGAAATACCGGTGTAAAGGGAGTTACAATAATCCAGGCCAGACAGAATAAAAGCATGGACAACTTTGTGGAGATTATCAGGAGACAAAAAAGATTTGATTTTGATTTTGGAGATATGCACCATTCGTGCATATCTGGGGTGGAGCTTCAGATTTGGCAATCTAGGAATGTGCTCGTTTATTCCCTTGAAAATGTCAAACTGTATGAAGTTCGACATTTTGAGGGTTTTTTTGTTTCAAAAAGACTTTTTTCTCCATCTCTTTTTCTCAAATAGCCCGAGTAGACGTTAAACTTTCCTCAGCAACATTTAGGTGAGTTATCTCCATTTAGTTTGATGCTCTTTTGATGACGGTCTTCCACAGGCCGTCGTAAAAGATTCAAACTTTCATAATCACGTCACAATTTGATATTTTCAAAAGTGATTGATTATAAGCAACACAATTAGCCGCAAGTAGTAAAATAGTAATCTGGAGTAATAAAAAAGAAAAACCAGTGGAGGCTTTAAAAAGAACTAAAGAACTGTAGTCAATATCAATATCAAACGAAGCACTAACTCTATGCTGTTTAAAAACACATACAAGAAAACAATTCTTGACAAATATAAAAATAAGGATGTCTAAAGAATTCAATTTACCTTCTGTATGTATTTCTCTTATTATTATTCTGTTCCTTATGTGATACATCATATATATGATACAAATGTACCTGCATTCATGGCTGCTCATGGATCATCAAAGAAGTGACTGGAAATTACATTTTAGAGTTTAGGATATTGTAGGAGGCTAGTTTAATTATTCCTTGATCTTCATTTATTAATTGTTTGTGTTGTATTTATTTATTTTTTCTTATTTTGTTTTTTCTTTCTTTTCTTATTTTATTTTAATTTTATTTTGTATATTTTCTATGGCATATGATATGATATTGTGAGGAAGTGACAGGACAAAATAAGCGTTCTTTTTCCTCCTGTTCCCTCTCCAGCACATTATTTTGCTGTTCTTTATTTCTGGATGAGACTGTTAAATTGTTTTGCTTTTTTTAATATATTTTGACGCTTTTAATTGGATGGTGATTTGTTGTTGTTCGAGATAAAGCCAACAGTAAAATATTGAAACACTGATGGTTATAATGGTGCTCAGACTTCATGGGCAGATGTGGATGTTTTCATTTTGGGGTTTCAAATCGTAGCACAATATTCAAATCCTTGTGTTTGGATTTCCAGGCACGTTGAAGGTCGAGCAGCAAAGCTCCTGCGTGGAGCTCTGGCGACCTCTGCTGGTCAAACATATGAACTGCAGTGTCACCGGGACGCCTTCAGGGCCGCTCGGAATCTTCAGCTCTGCTGGGAGAGTTTGTCCTCTTTTGCCCTTCTTTTCATTGACATTCAGCATTAGACATTCACATCATGTATTCATACATCTTACATCTGTTGTCCGTCCTAAATGTCGGAATAATGTTTTTGTTTTATGTCCAAACAATGAAAAGAAAGACAAACCACCAAAAAACTACACTGTAAAACCTGATAAGTTAGTTGAACTCAAACTGTTTGAGGAAACCGATCGCCTAAAACCATTTAAGTTTATTAACTCAAACAACAAAATATTCCATTGAGGTTCAAGTAACTCAAATATTTATTGTTAAGGTAACTTGGTTAAATAAATTTGATAGTACCATTTCATTCAGTAAACTGAAATTAAAACCAATACGTATTATACACTCATATGTCGTATTTCCTTCAGACTTATTTAAAAAGTGTTGATTGTATTAATTTGCATAAAGCCAGACTAACTTAATTGAATCTTCTTTACATAAATGTTAGCACTTAAGTTCAAGTTACTCAGTTTTATTCCTCTAAATTAAATGATCACATTCTAGTGGTCACAACTTCTAGCTCCTCAATTCATTTTAGGAAACCGATTGCCTTAAACTATTTTAGTTGTCATAACTTAAATAACTCAACGTTAAGTTGCTTTAACACAATTGTTGAGGAATTTATCAAACCAGTTCAGAAGTCCGCTTTGTGGTTTTTATGAGGTTTTATTGAGCCGGCGGTGAGCACGTCTACACAGACCAGAGGTCTGGTAGAAATGCTGACCACAATCGGGCCAAATGTCATTATCAGACATTTGGCATGACTGTCACAGACCTCCAAATCACCCCATAGGGTGCTTTCGTGATTCAAGTCTGTTTGAACCAACTTCCGAGGTGTCGGGATCTGCACGGGGGGTCGGAAGCTGAAGCTACCCCAAAGGTGTTGGGTCCTAGTTCAAAGCCCTGCAGGAGGTAGGACTGGGCAACCTGCCCCTGCAGGGGGCCAAGCTGCTTCATCAATTCACAATTTTTTTTTTTTTTTTTTTTTTTTTTTCTTTTTGTTGAATTACAGTGGAGTAGTGATACATATTTTGCAAGTGAACCTTAAACATGTGATCAGAAGTCAAATAACAACAAGCCAACAAAACAAATTCAAATATCAAGTAACCAACGTGTCCTAACTGTTCTTTAAAGCAATCAAAAAACTAGTTGCGACAGTTGTATGTAACGTTTTAGCAATGTCTTTCAAGTGATGCGTTATTTCTTGGACTGTGGCATTGCGGGTATAAATGTACAACATTCAGTTTTAATGACAGTACAAGTTCCCCTTGAGAAGCTAGTAAGTAGTCCAATGTAGCACGATTCCGCAAGGCCATCATCCCTAGAGCAGCCATCTCCCGTGAGAGCATCGGCATGCCCCCTGTTGCGGTCCTTGCCGAATCCTCAATGGAATCGGGCAGTGGTTTTTGGCTTGTTTTAGGCTTAACAAGCGGTTCTTCAGAAGGAGAGTATGTGGAGTCACATCTCGATGCTACACCATAATTGTCTCGCTTGTGGGGGTCTGCGGGGCCTGTGCTGCTCCTCTGCTCCTCCGCTCCTCCGCTCCTCCACCAGTCGTGGAGGTCCTGGGTGTTGGAGCTGGGCTTTCCCTTTACCACAGAAAGAAGAAGGAATCGGCCGGTCTCCGGTGCATGGTCGAGGAGCTATGCTCCCGCAGTGGGACGCGTGGAACCAGGCCAGCGCCCCCCACCCTTGAGTGTCGGTGGTGCAGGACGTGCTGAGCCCTGGACCACGAGGCCCTCTCCGACACAAACCCAGTCTCCGGGTTGTGGCATGGTTTGCCACTAAGAAGAGACTGGACAGCTTTTACTTTTCTGTGGATTGACTGAACAGCAGAAGTACAACAGAATGATATCATGGATTCATCCATGGCATGGAAGTCCATCTTCTTCATATATACAGAACTGAATTGCTTTGTATGGTCATAGGTCTACCCATAATCCTTTCATGAGGCGTGAGTTTTGTGCTTCCTAATGGGTGTTAACAGGTGTCAACATTATCCATTTAAGTCCAGTTTAAAATTCTCTGCACATACAAAAACATTTTCATACATGAACATTTTCATACAAGAATAATTTCATATCCCTCACATAATGTCTATTTGCAGAGCTTCAAAAAAGTCACGGTGGGGGGAAGTGTTGATAATGTTTGCAATATTTTTATAGGATGCAAATCTTGGAGCTTATCAGTCTTTCAACACTATCTGACACATTCCCCCTTTTGCTCATCTGTGATTGCTAACTGTGATCAGCTATGCGACATGCATGCTATTTACGCGTACAAGGATGTGGGTTTCACAACGCGGCCGTCGTTGCTGACCCACAAATTATTTACATTTTTACAACCATGGGAATGCTACAATCCGTTTTTCCTTCACCTCAGTAGTCTTCTTGTAGGAGAGCTACATCATTAGGAGAAACCAGGTCGTTAGCGGGTATAGAAGGGCAAAGTTTTACATAGACAGGTAAGCCAAATTTGGCAGTTTCTTTTGCTGCATGGTCAGCTGAAGCATTGCCTAGTGAAAACAGGGTTGGACTGGGTGTGGGCTTCACATTTAACAAAGCAATAGATGAAGGTAGTTGACAGGCTTGTAACAGTTCACCAATCAATTAACCACATTTAACGGGTGTCTCCGAGGATGATAAAAATGCTCGGTTCGCCCACAATATATAAAATCTATAAAATACAATATACACAACCAAAAGCATCTCTGGAATCTGTATAGATTGTAACAGTTTTACCTTTTGATCAGTATATAGTTTCATCTACTTGGGTGGAGCTGGAGGAGGAGGGCGCTTTCAACAATTAAGAATTATCACAAATTGTATAACCTGCGTATGGTATTCCATTTTTATAAGCAGAGCCGTCAGTGAGGAAAACAGGAAAAGTCAGGACGAGTGTTAAAGACAGAGGTGTCAAAAGTATTCACATTCATTACTCAGGTAGAAGTATAGATATTAGAGTTCAAAAATACTCCTGTAGAAGTTGAAGTATCAACTCAAAAATTATTATATATTTTTTTTTTTTTTTTCTAGTAAAAGTATAAAGTACTGGTTTCAAAAGTACTTAAAGTATAAAAGTAAAAGTAATATAAGCGGGGAAAAACCATTAAGGCTAAAAGCCATTGAAAATGAATGCATCTTAGTATAATGCAAATATATTAAAGAACCATATATGTGCATTATTGAGCATTAACATGTGTTTCAGAGACCAGACACGTACAAACCAAATATGTTTATACTTCTCATCCAACCACAACCAAATTCACTCTATCCGGATGGCACAATTTAACTGGATAGTTTTTTAAAGGCCGAAATGAAATAGAGTAAGGCTGTTTTTTTAAAACGTAAGGAGTAAAAAGTAAATATAATTGCGTGAAAATGTAAGGAGTAAAAGTAAAAACCGTCTGAAAAATAATTACTCCAGTGAAGCATACACAACCAAAAGTTCTACTTAAGTAAGGTAATGAGGTATTTGTACTTCGTTACTTGACACCTCTAGTTAGAGATTAGTTATACATGCATTCAGAGACGTTATAGTTGGGTCACAGACAGATTTCCATGCAATTAAATTATGAAGGTACCATAGGCAGGATAAGATTAGGTAAATTGGGATGCTCTGATTTGCCTCACCACAATGGGAGCCGTTCTCATTTTCTTTGTTTGAGACGTGTGTGACATGTGGATTGGTGTGAATGATCATTGGCTGGCTCCTCTCCACCTCCTCTCAGCGCTCAACCTGTGTAGACAACACTTTTGAAAAAGACATTAGTATTTTCATACATTTCAGATTCTTTTTTTGCGTTATCCAGCCCTACCCTTTGTTTGAGGGCAATTAGCAAATATATTTTTGCATGTACCCTGGAGGGAATCCATCAATCTGATCTCGTGACAGACCACAATTCTCTTTTGCTGTCAACATTATTTTAGCATAAAGTTCTCTGGGATTGTCATCTACTTCCCTTTGAACTGTTAAGGCAATGTAAAAGGTCTGAGCTTGCTCGGTGTGATTTTGGCAACAGCTGTGGGATTAAAGGGAATTCTACAAGCATCAAGTACTTTGCGCATCAAGTACTTTACTTTTCAAATCGTGTGGCAAAGTTAGTTTAACAGCTGTTTCCTCTAGCCATTTTGTTTATTCATTTAAAATCTCCAATCTCCAAATTTTGTAGGCAATAGATCTTGGATTTGTAAAATCCAGTCGTCATCAGAAGTGTCATCGTCATTTGATTCTTTAATCAGTTTCACCGGATAAAGGTTTTGATTTTATCATTTAACTGGTTCTCTAATTTCATTTTTGTCTGCGTTGTGTTTTTAAATCCTTGTAGTAGAGCCATCAGCTTTTTATTTAGATCAGTAAGCGAAGCTATTTGGGATTCTGCATTACGGCGTCTACTTTCATCCCTCCAAAAATCTGAGGGAGTTTGAAGTGCTTTTTAGTTATTTTAACAATTTAATACTAACTAAGTAACAAACAAAACTAACAAATAAAACTATCGGTACCGTGATTACCATACATGTATTTAAAGAACTGAAAAACTTCCCAAAAACTTTCCAACTATCTGTCTACCTGAGCATATAAATCATTCCTGTTGATGCAAAGAAGAGCGAGTCGATTCTTGCAGAAATTAAATATATCCCATTTTGGGAGAGCGTGTCATCCCCACTTATAAAATAAAAGTTCTTCTACATATATGTCAGTTTCCCACAAGTATCTCAGTGTTCCAAACACTTCTTTTTGGACCTTAAGTCCTGCATATGCTATAAGTCCCACTGGACTACTCAGACCAACATGGCATTCTGGCCATTATTTCCTTAATGTTACCAGAGATATTAAACCTTTTTAGAAGAGCGAGTCAGATTCTTAAGGCAGGAGAAGCAGAACATTCTCACAACACAATCAAATTCAAGTGTTATGAAATTGCCAGCGTTCCTAAAAACATCTCTACAATAACGTTCCCAATAACACAAAATAATAAAAAATAACCCTCACAACCACACAGCGGACTTACCTAAAATCTCAGGATGACGTCAACCATTCTCCGGCACTCCAATTCACAGACTTTCGACAACAACTCAGCAACAATAATTTGGGATTTTGTAAGTGGATCCCTTTACCTCTAAAATTTTAGATAGAGTCGCTGATTGCGCCGTTGTTCTGGAACAGGAGTTTCCATCGAAGGTCTATTGTCATCCGGGTCACAGCACCAAATTGTTGAGGAATTTATCAAACCAGTTCAGAAGTCCGCTTTGTGGTTTTTATGAGGTTTTATTGAGCCGGCGGTGAGCACGTCTACACAGACCAGAGGTCTGGTAGAAATGCTGACCTCGAGTGATGTTGTAATCAGATTCTTATACAACAAGATGCAGGAATACACGAATCAGGCGAGAGACAAAAAGTAATTTACAGTCGGATGTGAATCGGGCCAAATGTCATTATCAGACATTTGGCATGACTGTCACAGACCTCCAAATCACCCCATAGGGTGCTTTCGTGATTCAAGTCTGTTTGAACCAACTTCCGAGGTGTCGGGATCTGCACGGGGGGTCGGAAGCTGAAGCTACCCCAAAGGTGTTGGGTCCTAGTTCAAAGCCCTGCAGGAGGTAGGACTGGGCAACCTGCCCCTGCAGGGGGCCAAGCTGCTTCATCACAGTACAAACACAGACATCTTATACCAGCTTCAAACATTTATTCAATTAATTTTTGAGTTATCTTAACTGATGGCAATGAGTGACCACAACTTTTTCCAAAGTTTAAGTTATTTCAACTTACTTCTGTTATTAAGATGTACTGTTAGGTTTTACAGTGTACTATGTACAAGTGGGGAGTGATCTTTTCAACATAACACGGTCATTGACTTGAGAAAATAAAATCAGGCCTCTGGAGCGTGACGTAGTTGACGCAGTTTTCCCAGTTTTCCCAGTATCAGGTGAATTTCTCCAATTTATGATTAATAAATGCTGTTATCTTCTCCATTTTATAAATGTCCATTGTAATTTCTATCCATACTTTTAAAGTTGGGCTCTCCTGTGATAAACATTTCCTTGTAATAGTCTTTTTACAGGCCACTAGCATTCATTAAATGTTTATCTCTTTTTGGCCAGTCCTGAGGTTTGTGTCCAAAAAACATGGTCTTACTCTTGAGGAGTGTTTCACATTTGTAGATATCTTGTAGGGCTTTGTGTATCTCTTTCCAGTGATTATTTATGACAGGACAGTCCCAGAAAACATGGGAATGATTTGCATTTTGATTCCTAAAGTTTCTCCAGCAGACAGAGGAGTTATTTTTTTTGTACCGTATTTTTGCGACCATAAGGCGCACATTTTTTTTTTTTTTTTAAATGTGCCGTGCGCCTTAAGAAACGGTGCGCCGTGTCTATTACCTAAATTACGGTAATGTCAGGCCGGCCACCATGAGAACGGTAAAAAGAGAAGGGGGCGGGTGAAGCTGAATGAGACCATCCACTGAGCTGATTAATGCGAAACAGATGATTAAAACTTTTAAGTATTTGCTTGATGTGTAAAGTGAAATAAAATACAATCAAACTAAGTTTTGCTCCGCTATATTTTTAAATAAGCACACTTGTTCTGCAGCGTGTGTTTTGCATGTCGGGAACCGAGCATGCACCTGCCGTGGGTTTGCGGGGTCCGATCGCCGGTTCCCCGCGGCAAATCCGGCTGAAATGCCGGTGGTCTTTCCCCGGGAGCCCCTACTACCAGTGCAGGCCGGCTCCTCCGGTCCCGGCCGGTCAGAACCGGTCACTTTCCCCGGTTAAAGCCGCGGTGATGGGCGCTGCTGCAGCCAGACTTCCTGGTTCCCAAAGCGGGTCCGATGACCTGGTTCCTGCCCGCTTTAAGAGCAGAGATTTCTGGGGTACGCGTCAGGTCGGATCAGCTTCCCTCTCCGAGATTTGCAGCCAAATCTGTCGGTTACAAACCCGGTACCGGATCCCGACATGCGCGGGTGTGTGTGTTCGCGGAGCGAAACACACACATTCTCATGTATGTGGCGCTGGCCTGGCGCAGCTGATGGACAGAAACTGTATGGGGATTTTTAAAAGAAAAACTTTGCATAAGACGTTTCCAGCCAGAGTCATTATAAGGACGAATGAAAAGGGGTGTCTGGATGAAGGGATGATGATCAAGAAGCTGATTCCAGGTCTGGAAATTCGGACTGGCGCAGCTGAATTACCGGAGCGGAGCTCCGGATACAACCCGGTACCGGCTCCCCGACAGCGCGTGTGTGTGAGCGGGTCCAGCGCGAGGGTCCCGGGACGCGGGACCGCCGCGGGACCAGCGCGGGGGGGGCGGACCGGGACCCGGGACCCGGTCCAGCGCGAGGGAGAGGACCGGGACCGCCGCGGGACCAGCGCGGGGGGGGCGGACCGGGACCCGGGACCCGGTCCAGCGCGAGGGAGCAGACGGGGAGCGGACCGGGATCCGGGACGCGGGTCCAGCGCGGGGGAGCGGAGGAGGACCAGCGCGGGCCCCCCCCCCCCGCGCTGGTCCTCCTCCGCTCCCGGTCCGCCCCCCCCCGGGCGGACCGGGACCCGGTCCAGCACGAGGGAGCAGACGGGGAGCGGACCCGGTCCAGCGCGGTCGGGATCCGCAGCACAACGGGGTATGAAAAGTTTATTTAATCTTGTGCTTGCCTGCCACGCTGATGGACAGAAACTGCGGCTATGGTGATTTTTAAAAGAAAAGCGTTGCCTAAACAGACTTTTACAGCCAGAGTGAAATGAAAAGGGCTGGATGGATGAGGAGATGATCAGTGGCTGAGACAGGTTTATGTGCAGCGCCCCGGTGTTTTTTTTTTAATTCTTTAATGCAGAAACAGAATATGAACCTTTGAAGGGTTTGATTGATGTGAAAAGTGAAATAAAATATCAAACTAAGTTTTGCTTCCGCTCTATTTTTAGCGTGTGTGTGTTTTGCAACACGTGTGTGTGCAGCTCCGTCTCCGTAGACGGCGCCTTTTGGGTCGGTGCGCCATATGTGTGTTTTAAAACCAAAAATGACACACAAAACTGAGGGTGCGCCTTTCCACACAGTGCGCCATATGGTCGCGAAAATACGGTAATTCAAAGTTTTTATTCATTATTGCAACACACAAAACGAACATCAAACACCACAGACATCATGGAGGCCAAAAATAGCAAAAAAAACAAAACAAATTATATTAATAGAGAAAAAAAAAAAAAAAAGTAAATTTGAAAAATCTAAAAATAAATGAACTAAAATTAAGACAGACAGGTAAGTAAGTCAAATTAACACATCTGTCTACCAAAAATATTCCATTTTTCTTTTACCATATCATTTTCACAGTTTAATCTTCCCAGCATCTTCTCACACGCCACTGTCTCCATCATCTGTGTTTTCGACATACTCAGTGTGGGGGCTTGTGGTTCCTTCCAACACCTCAGAATAGTCCGTGCACATGTTATGAGGCCAGTTTTTAATATTCTAAAACAATATTTGTCCAACAAAGGTACCACCGTTCTGTCTCCAAGGAGGCATAGTCTTGGTGATCTGGGAAGTTCACAATTTAATGATTTACTGATACATTCTATCACTTTTTCCCATAAGGGGAGGATCTTAGAGCATTCCCATAATGCATGCATAAAAGTGCCCCTTTCTACCCCACACTTCCAGCATACATCATTATCAATTAGTCCCATTCTGTTAAGTATTGAGGGTGTAAAATAATATCTATGGATTAACTTATACTGAATAAATTTGCCTCTAGCTTCTCTTATGTATTCTTCGGTGTTGGAAAGAATCCCTCCCCATGTTTTTTCATCCAGTGTACAAGACAGATCCTTCTCCCATACCTTCTTGAGATTACTACAACCATTATTATTTGTCCAGGGACACATATCATACCATCTTGAAGCCTTATGATGCATTTTGGGTAAATATAAGTAGCATTCAATTGGACTTCAGACAGAGGAGTTATTATCATAATGAGACTTCTGGGAGGGTGGAATAAAATACCTTATCAGACTTTTCCATCAAACTCCCTCCACTTCTGTGAGCTGGTACAGGTCCATTGATACCTCTATTTAATAGTCCATTCTTCCTCCGATATAGTTATCCCTCCTTCCTTCTCCCATTTTATTTGAATGTATGAAGTTGAGTTTGTTTTCAGATTCAACAGACCCTTATACAAGTATGAAACAGTTCTATCCATATTTTCTGACTGATAAGCTTTTGTAAACAGTTCAATCAAACGTGTGCTTGTCTTTGTTACATGTTTCACCTTCATATCAACATAATGCCGCAGCAGGAAATCTTGATTTTCTAAAACATGTTGTCCTCTTTTCCAAAAACAAACTTTTACTTTGACCTATTCCTGTGCAATGCACTAAATACGAACAGAAGAACATTCCGGACATGAGTCCTTTTGAAGCAAATATGTCTCTTAAATGTGAGTAGTCCTATGCAGAAAACAAAAGAAAAAGTTGGCACTAAAATATGTGTTTTTTTACATGGAGGGCGGTCTTAAAAGAGGACATTTCAGAACATGACTGGAAAATAATACGTGAAAAATCTCAGCAAATACAAATCTAAAGCTACTCCAATATTATTGGTTAATGCAGACATATACAACTCCTGTCAAATTAAATAAAAATAACAGTAATATACCTGACAATTGTTACAAATGCAATGAGGTTCAGGGAACATTTGTGCACTGTATCTGGGAATGTGACAAAATTAAAAACTTCTGTTTATCCTGTCCTTTATGAATATTCCACTGGAGCCTACGTTGTTATTTCTGCATTTATATCCAGCAGATCAGCAATATTAAAATAATAAAAGGCTTGCAATATTTCAGTTGATTTGTAATGAATCCAGAATATATAACATTTTTATTTTTGTAATTGCATTACAGAAAATCCCAATATTCAGAATACCCAATGACAAGTCATACAATTTATTGAAAAAAAAAAGTCATAACATTTCTGGAACCAGGAAAAAGTTATAGAATTTAATGGAAAAAGTTGCAAACCTTTGTGGGAAAAAAATCATAAAATTTTGCCAAAAAAGTCATACAGTTTTTGAGAAAAATGGTGAGTTCCCACGCATTTTTACAAACACACGTGCCATAGGTTGCCTACCCCTGCAGAGTCAAATGTCAGGTTCCTCTGGCATATTTTGCAACACATTTTGAAAGATAAAGATAATAAATATCATTGTTGTGGTTGGTTCTTCCTCGGGTAGGGGGATCAAATCTGAGGGCCGTTGTTCCCAGGGTTGCCACCCGTCCCTTAAAATACAGAATCTTTACGTAATTGGGAATTAAAAGTTGCATTCCGTATTGAACCAATACGGACATATATTATGCTCTTATTTATTGATGTCATAATATACAGGTGAAGGTCGGAAAATGTGAATATATTTCAAAACTTCATTCGTAGTAAATTCAACTAAAGGTGAAACAAATATATTATTTCCCCACTACTTGCAAAGTGAGATATTTCAAGCCTTTATTTATTATAATGTTGATGATTATGACTCACAGTTTATGAAAACCCCAAATAAAAAATCTAAAAAAATTTGAATATTTTATGAAATCAATTAACAATTCAGTCATCAAAATTGTAACAAATAAAGGTTTAACATATCTTGCTTTGCATGTAATGAGACTATGTAATATACATGTATTAGTTTCACTTTTTAAATTGAATTATTGAAATAAATGAACTTTTATACCATATTCTTCACCTGTATCTATATGCTACATCTGGGCTGATGTGGACATACATAACATAGGAGCATCTATCTAAGTTGCTAGTATGGTTGTCTGTCTGTACAGTCATGCAGGTTCAATGCTATTAAAGCACTTTAGACTTTAAATCAAAGCATTTAATGTTTTAATATAAAATAAATACATTTCTATGCAGTTTAGATGTTTTGGGGATGTCCCTTTTTTTTGGCGCCTGCGCTGCTGAAATCTGGGCGTCCCTTATTTCTATTTCTGAAAGGTGGCAACCCTAATTGTTCCTAGACTATAAGCAGTACTGGAGTTGAGGGGGGATGAGGGGGGCTGGCATCCCCCCTGAAATAAAAATGGTCCAAATCATCCCCCCTGTAAAACTGCCATCCCCCCTTTCCATCCCTTATGTCATTTCATCAATGAATGTGGTTTTACTGCTATTTCAACATTTAGAGTCATCACATAGTCATCACGTAGTTCGGGAGGGGGGGGGTCGGTGTCAAATCGATACTTGGCCCTCCCCCTCCCTGTTTTTATGGCATTAATCACATGCACTCAACACCAGGGGCGGGAGGGGGTCCCACATCACCCGCGTTCCCTCACCGGCCTGGGATAGGTGGGTCGGGATACCCGGGCCCGGCGGGGCTCGCCGTGCAGCCTGGGGTGCCTTCTGGCGGTGCTGGACCCCCCCGGGGAGGGGGAAACGGTGCGTGATTGTGTGTCTGTGTCGGTGAGAATGCGGTATGGAAGGGTCCTGCCATGGAGGATTTGAGCCTCCATTGGCAGGACATCAAAACTTAATAATTTATCAATATTATATTATACAAAGATGGTTATTATTATTATTATTATTATTATTAGTAGTATTATTATTAGTATTATTAGTAGTATTATTATTAGTGTTATTGTTAGTATTATTATTATGTATAGTATATCTTATTATTAGTATAGGTATCGGATAGGTGAATGGATGAATGAATGGGAGGCCTGGGTCTGGGGCCCTCCGTTGTCGGGCCTGCGCGGGTGTCGCCTTGTTGTGGGGGTTCCCTCTCTCCGGGCCCGGCTCCGGTCCCCCCCGCTGCCTCTGCGGCGGGGCGCCCCTCTGGTCTTGGAGGGCCACTTTCGTGGGGGACGGGTGCGCCTGCCCGCGTCGGCGGCCGGGGCGGCTCTGTCTCTCCGGGCAGGCTGGCCCCCTGCCGGGTGGGGGTCGTTGGCCTGAAGGGTGGGGGCCTCCTGGCCGCGTGTCCGGCCCGGACCGGGTGGCCGGGGATTGCCTGGGTCGCGGTCCGCCGCCGCGGGATCCCTGGCTGCTTCTTCCCGCGCCGTGGGGGCCGGGATGGGTTCCGGGTTCTTCCGTGTCGGCCTCTGGTCTCGCGGTTGGCGGGGTTGCTCCCCCCTCTCCCCCACTATAGATACACTTCAGGTGGATTTATTACACACACACACACACACACACACACACACACACACACACACACACACACACACACAAGAAAAATAACTTATTTGACAATTTTCACCTGTTTCAAGTAAATTTTCAATTGAAATAAGTAGGAAAATCTGCCAGTGGGACAAGATTTTTTTGTTTGTAATGAGAAGATAAATCTTGTCCCACTGGCAGATTTTCCTACTTATTTCAAGTGAAAATCTACTTGAAACAGGTGAAAATTGTTGTTTTTTCCAGTGATGAGTTTTGTTTTAAGTGTAATGAGATTCTTTTACTAAAATGATACATTTTAACTAGAAATAAGACAAATATTCTTGTTAAGATTGTGAGTTTTTGCAGTGATCCATTTTACTTATCCTGTGAAGGACAGAGTCATATTGATAAGTTCAGAAAAGTGTTTTTTATTGTTGTGTTTTTATGTATTTGATGTAAGTCCAGTGGATATTTAAAGCTTACAGAAGGCTGCATTTAACTGCTGCTATGTCATTCCTGCAGTATTTCTGCAGGTGTTTTGGTCACTGCTATTATTTGTAATATATTATATTATTTGTAATCAGCACAAATTATCTGTCCCCACATGATAAAATCCACCATCCCTCCTGATTTTGTTTTACAACTCGATCATCCCTCCATCCGTCCATAGATCTATCCGTCCCTCCATCCCAGTCCGCCTGCAGTTCTCCGTCCCGCCGCCAGGGGGCGCCGGAGGACAGGTCATGAAAACTGAAGGCGAGCCGCGAAAGTGAAACTAAAGTGAAACTAAACTCTCTTCGAGGGGAGAGATGTTCGCTGTTTTTCTCTTATAAACGCGGTTATAAAGCAAAAACAGAAGCAGGAGGTCTCTTCAGATGGCGGTAAGTGTCCGGTATTAACGTAGAAACCCGCGGTAACTTCTGAGAGCAGCTGCAAGTGAAACGGGAGAGTCTTGGTGTTTATATTAATAATGCCTAGAGTACAGTTTATAAACGATGTCAAAGGGAAGGTTTCTGAATAAAGGAAAGCAGCAAGACTCAAGTGTCGAAAGTGTGGAGTAGGTTAGTCGATAAATGAGTAGAAACTGGGTATAACAAAGTAATAACAATAGCAACAATAAAGTGTTATAAGTACTTAACATTGCAGCTGGGAATTAAAGCAGTGAAAAAATTGAGGAAACAGAAAAAACAATATGATACAAAACCAATTCAGGAGAAATTCCTCTCAGTAAACAGGTAAAATAAGAAAAAGTTTACCTGATAAAAGGAAGAAGAAGAAGAAGAAGAAGAAGAAGAAGAAGAAGAAGAAGAAGAAGAAGAAGAAGAAGAAGAAGAAGAAGAAGAAGAAGAAGAAGAAGAAGAAGAAGAAGAAGAAGAAGAAGAAGAACTGTATTTAAATGCATGGAAATCTCAGCTGATTAATGGTAAAAGAAAGATTACTCTAGTCTTTATTAATATTTGTAAGGAATGTATCCAAAAACCCAGCCTGATTGTAACACCCACTACACTCCGAGGATTTTATTGTTTTTATATTTAAAAAAAGATAATTAAAAGAGTGGGTATTAAGTTTATTTTCTAATTATCTGGATGTATGAAATGCTGTGTGTTTGTTCTGCTGCAGTTCCTCACAGACATCACTCTGATCATCCATGCACGTGAACACGGAGGCCCTGAGCGGATAGCGAGGCTCTGCACCTCCCGCCATGAGAGGAGAGGCTCCGTCTTCATCGTGCCGGGGACGTTTGAGGAGCTGGACAAGCTGGTGGAGAAGGTTTTGGCAGCAGACCCTCGCCCCCCGTCCCCCGTGCTCCCGCCGAGTCAGCGCGCCCCGGCCCCCGTCCAGCCCCTGACCGTGTCCAGGCTGGTTCTGGACTACATCCAGAAGAAATGTGCAGATAAACTCCAGCGGATCCAGGGCGACTGTGTTCTGGAGGAGCTGCCGCCAGACGCCGGCGCGGTGCAGGCCGGAGCCCCCGGAGCCCCCGGGGCCCCCGGCACGGTCCGGGTGACCTTCAGACCCCCGCGGGGATCTTCATCTCCCCCTGCGTTTGTGAGACAGAGATTCATCACCTTCTACCAGAGAACTGCGTCGGACCTGCAGGTCCTCCGTCTGAGGACCGGGGGGCTCCCGGACCTGAGCAGCAGGTTCCCCCTCCTCCTCGTTCAGTATCCCCCAGGAGGTGGTGCCACCGTCACAGGGCCGTTCGCACACGTCGCTCAACTCAAGCAGCTTCTTTCCCAGAAGTCCAGTTCAACCAAAAGCCCTCGGCCCGCAGTGGTACCGAGCAGAGACCTGCCGGGTCCTGCAGCACAGCCAGAGCAGCAGCCTGATAACGAGTCGTGTCCCATCTGTATGGAGCCAATACAAGCCCGAGACAAGAAGACGCTGCGGTGCACACATTCCTTCTGCAGGGACTGCCTGAGAACCGCCTTCGACTACAAGCCCGTGTGTCCCATCTGTGGAGAGGTGTACGGCACGCTGAGGGGGACGCAGCCCCACGGGGGCACCATGGACGTCCGCCTAGCGTCTTCACCTCTACCCGGATACGAGAAGTGGAAAACCATAGTCATCCATTACCACATCCCCAGCGGCATTCAGAAGGTGAGGGTGAGGTCGAGGGTCCGGGGGCGGGCGGAGGAGGGGACTATGATAACTAGGGCTGCAACTAACGACTATTTTAATAGTCGACTATTGAAACGATTTGTCGACTAATCGGATAATTAGTAATTTTTTAATTTTTTTTAGATTTAGTATGAGGTTGCTTTATGTGGCAAATGATAATAAACACAAGAAAGATGGTACTAGAGCCCTGCGCTGCGTGGGACTGTTTTCTTCATCCTTCGGAATTTCTGACCATTACCTCCCGCAACGTGTGTGTTAAGGCTGAGTTATGGTTCTGCGTCAAAACGACGGCGTGCCTACGCCGTAGGTTACGCGTGGACGCGTGGACGCGTAACCTACGCCATTACTGACCTGCACCTCCCAAAAATTGTAACTACGCGTCGAGGCGACGCAGACCAAATGCAGACGGAGAGGGCTGTGATTGGTTCGCTTGGTAGCAACGCAGTCGTGAACTTTCAGCGCTCTTTTCTCCTTGTATGTGTGATTTTTTTTTTGTTTTAGTTTTTTTGCACAATAGTTTTCCTTATCTCTTTGAGATATGCAAATCCATGCAAATCCATCATTGTCATCATCGCACAAGCTGTTTCGCCTTTCGCGCTGCATCAATTATGTGATTGAGGTTTTACCAATGAGAGTAGCTGTGAGTGGCTGAAATAACACTAATAAATAACGAAACGAAAATAGGCTTAATATCTTACCAAGGCGAGTCCGTTTCGTTCAACACTCCGACGTGCTTTCTCTTCAAATGCATTACCGACGTTCTCCCGTGATAAGCAAGGTCGGCTTTACAAACGTTGCAAGTCACCTTTTTATTCGCTGTATCCAGGCTAAAATGGTCCCAAACTTTTGAAGTTGTATTACCCGCAGCTGCTGAGACGCTATCGTGCATGCTCGACTCTCGACAGAGATTGTATTGAAGTGAGACGCCTCACTCCATTGGAAAAACACGTCTGGCGACAATTGTCGACAGTGGAATTCATCGTCGACAATTTTGATTATGGATTTTTGTCAACAACGTGGACGAATGGTTGCAGGCCTAATGATAACGAGAGTGAAGTAAAGGTTTTCCGTGGGCAGGAGGAACATCCCAGCCCCGGCCAGCCGTTCGAGGGCGTGTCCCGGACAGCCTACCTGCCAGACAACGCCGAGGGCAACGCCGTCCTGAGGCTGCTGAGGCGAGCGTTTGACCAGAGGCTCGTCTTCACCATCGGCCGCTCCACCACCAGCGGCAGGAACAACATGGTCACCTGGAACGATATTCACCACAAGACCTCCACACACGGAGGACCCTCACAGTAAGGAATCAAGAATAATCACAAATGAGTTCCTGAGTAATGAAAGAGTGTGCATGAAGGTGATGATTCCTCCTGCTCTCTCCAGCTACGGATACCCAGACCCGGATTACCTCCGCCGGCTCAGGGACGAGCTCAAGGTCAAAGGGATTGAATGAGTCGCAGGAAGGTTCGTCAACTCATGAGTGGCCACCGTTTCATGATTTTTTTTAATTTGGAATTCATTATTCCCAATTAAATAATTCCAAATTAAACTATTTTCCTTAGAGTTTACATGGAAATAGTAATTCCGAATTGAGGTTTACATGGAAAACACATTTGATCGGCTTTATCGAATTCCTCTTAAGGTCTTTGGGGGTTGGGAAGGTTCTGATTGGATAGGGGGGGGACCGGAAGTTAAACTACCGGAAGAAAAACTAACTTAGAAAAGCTCACAATTTTCATGTTTCCTGTTTCCATCTGTTCTTTTAATTATTTCCAGGTCCTCCAAGCTATTTATTAAATAAATGTCTCTGCTCTTGACCAGCATTTACTGCTGCTGCATCTTGAAACTTGAAACTAAGCGTCATGGAGACAGACGGGCGAGGGAACGAGCAGAAAGAAAGACCAGAATTAATTTAAAGAGGAATGAGTGTATACATAATCACGGAATTATTCTATTCAGATTTAAAATCGGAATAAACCAGCCACTTACTTCGGAATTAAGTTTAATTCGGAATGGCCATTTTCATTCGGAATTAGGTGTTTACATGGTAATTTTTACTCATTTTAAATCGGATTTAATTTTTATTTTGAATTAAAGAGGAATCAAACTTCCCATGTAAACGCACTGAATGTGTCCGGATGCATCTGATGGTGATACATGTTAACTGGACACTGTTTTTACTGTACTGAACAGATGGAAAAGGAGGAGGAGGAGGAGGAAGAGGAGGTTGTTGGACCAACACCAGTGTCTTGCAGCTACACTGCCCCCTGGTGGCGCCAACCCCACCCTGTTTGACTAGAGTCACGTCTTTGCCCTTATTTGACCATGGATGGATGGATGGATGGATGGATGGATGGATGGATGGATGGATGGATGGATGGATGGATGGATGGATGGATGGATGGATGGATGGATGGATGGATGGATGGATGGATGGATGGATGGATGGATGCTTTACTGTGCAGTTCTGTTCTACAACATGATGAATCTGATTCCTGCTGATTTTGTTCACATAAATAAACAATCGTGTTTGACATCTTTGTTTTTGTCATATTATTATTGACTTGCACTCATGTCAGATAAAGACGTGTCTCGTTTGAGTTGTAATGTAACCAGGAAATGGGCCCCGAGATTAAAAACGACAGAGGTTTCTGAAAGGAGGAGAAATGATGGTCTGGACTGGCCATCATCGTCTTTCCAATAACAGAAAAAGATGATGCAAAAACGTTTTGCTTCAGTTTTTTTGTTGATGGTGGTGCCACTTAGCTCCAGCAGCAGGTTAAAAAATATTCCCATTTATAAAACTGTATACTACAATAGTATAATAAAATCCTGTAATGATGGCTTTTAGTTTTGGTTCCACCCCAAGAATTTAAGTGGCCCCATCTGCCCCCCCTATGAAACATTTTTGGAGGTCTCTGGCTCCTACTCCGCCCACTCCATGCCATATTCCACCATCAATCACCCATGAATATTCTTCAAGCCAGTGTGGCATTTAGAGCCTAATCATGGCAACCCGGGGAGACGAGAACGCTCTTCGTGAAGATGTGGTGCCTGTTGGTGAGGTTTTATCTGAGTCAACAGAGGAATCAGCAACAGAAGGCTGCTGTTGCCGTGGTGACTGACGTGTGTGATGGAGAGGTCTGTCAGAGGTCATGAAGAAGTGATCTGAAGGTGGAGGTGTTGAGTCTCACCTAGGGATGGGCGGTATGGACTAAAAAATGTATCACGATAATTTCTGGCATTTATCCCGATAACGATAAAAATTACGATAAAAGAAATACCAATTCAACTCCACCTTTGTAACTATAAATCTATCACCACATTCAGTCTTTGGAGCCCCCAAATTACTGCTCTAAAATAATACTAAATGCTACTAAACTACACCAATTAAATTGAATTAATAAAAACCAATTAAATGAGTTAGACCTGTACTGCAAAACTGTAATGACTCAGATCTCCCAGATTCATTCTTTCTTTCTTTCTTTCTTTCTTTCTTTCTTTCTTTCTTTCTTTCTTTCTTTCTTTCTTTCTTTCTTTCTTTCTTTCTTTCTTTCTTTCTTTCTTTCTTTCTTTCTTTCTTTCTTTCTTTCTTTCTTTCTTTCTTTCTTTCTTTCTTTCTTTCTTTCTTTCTTTCTTTCTTTCTTTCTTTCTTTCTTTCTTCCTTCCTTCCTTCCTTCCTTCCTTCCTTCCTTCCTTCCTTCCTTCCTTCCTTCCTTCCTTCCTTCCTTCCTTCACGTATGTTGTGCGTGGATTTAACACAGAACCACCGACTTTACACAAAAACGTCATCAACAGGAATTTATCGTTTTTACCGTGAGATGACAAATTCTTGCCGTGAGGAATTTTTTTGACTGTATATCGTGAACGGTAAAATATCGCCCATTCCTAGTCTCACCCCTATAACAGTCAGTCGCACCGACTACCTGTCCCCCCTGCTGGAAAGAAGCTCACCAGCTGCAGACGCACTGGGGCGTCCCCCCCCCCGGTCCCGGTTCCAGCTCAGAACAGAGGTCTAATGGCGCTTTTCCACTAGTACCTACTCAGCCAGACTCGCCTCCACTCAGTTTGGTTCTTTTCCACTAGGGGTCTAAGGGGTCTAACGTGCTGAGTAGATACTTCCTCTGAGGAGGAAATCAGAGAAAGAGACTCTGACGGATTCTTGTTCATTTTATTCCAGCAGCAACGGCAGCAAAAGTCTGTTTCATGATCCAACTCTGAGGGTCAGATGTTCATAAACCTGGTGCTGAGGAGAGAATTAAAAAGGGATCTAGACTGCAAAAACTCAAAATTTTACCAGCATTATTTTTCTTATTTCTAGTTAAAATGTCTAATTTTTAGTCAAAAAATCTCATTACACTTAAAACAAGAGTCATTACCAGAAAAATAACTTATTTGATAATTTTCAACCTGTTTCAAGTAAATTTTCACTTGAAATTAGTAGAAAAATCTGCCAGTGGAACAAGATTTATCTTCTCATTACGAGCAAAAAAAATGTTGTTCCACTGGCAGATTTTTCTACTTATTTTAAGAGAAAATCTACTTGAAACAGGTGAAAATTGTTGTTTTTTCCAGTGATGAGTCTTGTTTTAAGTGTAATGAGATTTTCTTTGACTAAAAATGAGACATTTTAACTAGAAATAAGACCATTATTCTTGTTAAGATTTTGAGTTTTTGCAGTGTAGACAGGCGATAAGGAACGGCCAGATCTACCAGGAGATCTGTCTCTTCATAGCTGCTCACGACTCCAGCTGACTTTTCAGCAGCACAGAGATGAACTAACACAAATTAAAAAGCGTTGCTGCTTGAATCTTCTCTCACTCTCATTTTTTAACTTGATATCCAACACAAGCCACAGATCCAGCAGCACATCTATCATCTCCTCCAGGTTCTACATCTTTAGTGTTGTTGTCTTCTTCATTTAGATACACAATCAAATACGTCACAGCAGCTTCACTCCAACCTCCTACTTCTGATCCAGCTGAATTGTAGTGGAAAAGAAACCAGGCCGAGATGAGATGAGTTGAGATGAGTAGAGCCGAGTTGGTGCTGGTGGAAAAGCGCCATACCAGTGCTCTCTCAGATCTGCTGTGAGACCTCGGCTCAGCAGCCATCAGTCATCACCACGGGCCCCCAACCCCTCGTGGTCCCAGCACTGTCATCATCTTGCAGCTCATCCGTTGTGTAGCAAGACACATGTGTCGCTGTAGTTTGTGCACATTTACTCAGTAATTACACTGATTTCTACACTCCTCCCGCAGTTCCTGTACCAATAAGTTCCATTACTGTATCATTTAGAGAGAGTGTGGGTGGTGGCGATAATCCTAATCTGCATGGACCTTAGCATTGTTGTGATAATAACCTGTTTGTTCTGTCAAAAAAACCCTGCTGATGGTTTATCTGAAGGTAAACTTTAACTAGGGTTGTCCATAAAAAAGAGGAAAACACATATTCAGCGAGTTCCTTTTTCAGCTCCTGCTCCTTTTTCTTTTTATAGTCTATATTGATCAGACTTGAAAGATGTTCTGCGTCAGCTCTGGCTTGGTGGGCGTCAGCTGCCCACAGCAGGAGGAGCCCTGGGGCCCCGCGGCCCAGGGGCCTGGCCACCTCTAGATAGTAGTCAAACTTTGAATTCAATTGAGATATTGTCTAGGTCTGTGTTGAAAAAATCGATTTCCCAATTCTAAATCGATTCTCATATTAATTCCTAAAAATCGATTCATATGTCTAAAGATCTATTTTTTTTTATTTATTTATTTTTTTGTTTGTTTGTTTGTATTTTTTTTTCATCTTTACAACTTTTGGTTATTTTTTTTGTTTATCCCCAAAAAAAGGAATGTTTTGTTGGACACGAGAATAACTGGTGCCATGTTTTTGCCTTTAAATATGTTTAATGGTATGAAAACATTAAAGTGTTAGGTTATAATTGCATACATTGTCTATATTTCATTACTTTATATACTGTCTTGGGGTTACATGCTAAAAAAATGCAAAAAATGCTAAAAACCAAATGCTCAAAAATTAAAAACCAAAATAGACCGAAAATGGAACAAATAAAAACGGAATGTGGGAAAAAATAAAAGCGATTTCATCCGTCTCCGTTTGCTGTCCTGAATCTGTTTGATAATTCTGACCCACGATGTTTCTGAAAGCAGTTCTATCAGCATTCTGGGAGCTGATTGGTCCTTACAGCATCATTAGCTGCAATACTTGCTGTTTAATCTCAATATAATACTAGTAGTAATATGTTGCAGAACTACAGTCATATCATTAATGTAACAGCTGAAAAAACAGTTTTAATAAAACTAACCCAAATCAATATCGGAATCGAATCAAATCTTGATAATCGATTCTGAATCTTAAGAATCGGAATCAAATCGATTCTTGACATTTGAAATCGATCCCCAGCCCTAATATTGTCTTTCAGACCCACGCAGATGTGCATCCCCCCCTGGGGGGTTAAATAAACTGATTGCTGCTCATGATATTTTAAATCGTTTGATTGACTGCACGACTAGATCGCTGAGTTCAAAAGTTCACAGCCCACGATTTATGGTCTCACACTGTACGACCCGATGCTCTGATGCTCCGTCTGCTCACACTATACGATCAGAATACTCACGTCGGACTTCTGTTAATGGAACTGCAACGTCAAAAAGAAGTGGAAGAGGAGGAACCCCGAAGTGGGAGACACTGTGTGTTTTTTTTAGCTGCCCGCAGCAAAGTTCAAACCGCCCGCTCCCGCCAGATTAGCGTTGGGTCCCGCTGGGTCCCAATGCAGCTCTACCCCGTAACAAGTGAAGCACGGTGCTGGAGCCAGTCAGGCCCCCGGAGGGGCCCCGGGAACAGCACACGTTTGCAGCCGGTGACGTGCATTTGGCATGGCATCCCCCCCGAAATAAAAACGGTCCAAATCATCCCCCCTGTAAAACTGACATCCCTCCTTTCCATCCCTTATGTCATTTCATCAATGAATGTGGTTTTACTGCTATTTCAACATTTAGAGTCATCACCAGAAAAATAACACCAGAAAAATAACTTATTTGACCATTTTCACCTGTTTCAAGTACATTTTCACTTGAAATAAGTAGAAAAATCTGCCAGTGGGACAAGATTTATCTTCTCATTACAAACAAAAACAATCTTGTTCCACTGGCAGATTTTCCTACTTATTTTAAGTGAAAATCTACTTGAAACAGGTGAAAATTGTTGTTTTTTCCAGTGATGAGTCTTGTTTTAAGTGTAATGAGATTTTTTTACTAAAATGAGACATTTTAACTAGAAATAAGACAAATATTCTTGTTAAGATTGTGAGTTTTTGCAGTGATCCATGTTACTTATCCTGTGGAGGACAGAGTCATATTGATAAGTTCAGAAAAGTGTTTTTTATTGTTGTGTTTTGATGTATTTGATGTAAGCCCAGTGGATATTTAAAGCTTACAGAAGGCTGCATTTAACTGCTGCTATGTCATTCCTGCAGTATTTCTGCAGGTGTTTTGGTCACTGCTATTATTTGTAATATATTATATTATTTGTAATCAGCACAAATTATCTGTCCCCATATGATAAAATCCACCATCCCCCTGATTTTCTTTTACAACTTGAGTACTGCTGAGGTCACACAGAAACCCAGAGGCTGAAGCAGGAACAAGCTCACGGAGGACACTCCTTCACTCTCTCTGGGAGCCGTTCGCTACATTAGTCTAGTCCAGTAAACGATGACGGCTTGTAACGTGTTATGTTGCCATTACCGACCCGACTTCTTGATCTCATGAGGACCAAGTATTTTTCTTTAAGCTCTGATATATTAAACCCTAAAACTGCTGCAGCACTTCTCTCTCAAGTAGTGAAGGAGGAAGAACTTCTGTGTCCCCGTCGACTTGTGACCACCTGCATTTGATGCAGTCACAATTTAATTCAGCAACGCTCAGTGTAGCACTAGGCCTGTGTTGAAAAGATCCATTTTCCCATTCCGATTCTCATATTAATTCCTAAAAATTGATTCATATGTCTAAAGAATGAATTTTTTTTCATTACAACTTTTGGTATTTTTTTGGTTTATGCCCAAAAAAGGAATGTTTTGTTGGACACGAGCATAACTATGCCATGTTTTTGCCTTTAAATATGTTTAAAGGTATGAAAATATTAAAGTTTTCAGTTATGGTTGCATAAATTGTCTATATTTTTTTGCCTGATATACTGTCTTGGGGTTACATTTGCATAAAATGCTGAAAACCAAATTCTCAAAAATGGGAAAAAATAAAACCGATTTCATACTGTTTGCTGCCCTGGATCTGTTTGGTAATTCTGCCCCACGATGTTTCTGTTTCAGTTCTATCAGCATTCTGGGAGCTGATTGGTCCTTACAGCATCATTAGCTGCAATACTTGCTGTTGAATCTCAATATAATACTAGTATTAATATGTTGCAGAATTACAGTCATATCATTCATGCAACAGCTCAGAAAACAGTTTTAAAAACACTAACCCAAATCAATATCGGAATAGAATCGGATCAAAACGTGATAATCGATTCTGAATCGAATCGATTTTTGACATTTGAATCGATCTCCGGCCCTAAAGAGGACGATATTGGACGAGCTTCATTGAAAGTAAAACACCTTTAAACTAATCACACATCATGTTCAGCAGTGACACGCTGCTTGGAGTGAATACAGGGAGCAGGTGATGGCGTGTTTGGAGCCGGAACGCCGTGACGTCCCAGATCCATCCTCGGGAAGCCTGAGCAGCACCACCGTAGTCTGGACGCCGGTCGTCTCCCTCCACACTTACTTCAAGGCTTCTGTGGATATTTAGGGCCAGTCCCAATCCCCCCCTACTCCTACTTTTCAGCCCTATCCCTAAATTTTGCACGTTCCTGTGAAGGTAGTGGTGTCCCAATTCCTCTTTGCATGTAGGGCTAGTGGAGAAAACGAGGGCTAGTGTGTATGAATCTAACCCTTCAGAGTGAGGGATTTCAGATAGTGACTCTCCAACCGAGGGTTAGAGAAATTTCCCAGAATGCTTTACGTCATCATTTGCAGACTGAATCAAACAAAAAAACATGGTGGACATTTCTAATTTTTTAGTGAATAAAATCAATATTTTGAGTTAGTTTCTGCATAAAAATGCATTTTGATTACATTTCTAGCGAGAAATATATATTTACTTTCATAATATTCACTCAGTGAATGTACATAATCACTCGTTTGCCCGTTGTTGCGAAGTCTTTTCAGATCACGCTAGAATAAAGGCTGATTTATAGTTCCGCGTACGGAACCATAAATCAGCAGAGCCTACGCCTACACTGTAGGCTCTGCGTCGATTTATCGCGGAACCATAAATCAGCTCCCGAGCCGACGGCTCTTCTCATCCCGAAAACATCAGAGCAAATTTCTTAACAGGCGTTATTTGGATAAACTGAGCCCAGGTTGGGGATCTTAACGGTTACTTTTACATTTTTCTCGACATTTTGACTTTTTTTCTCAACATTTCGATTTTTTCACAAAATTGACTTTTTTCTCTACATTTTTCTCAAAGTGCATAATGAAAAAATTATCTTCCCCCAGTTATAACTAATATAGATAAATGCAGCATGTATTTGCCTTCATTCTAAGGCTTATACAAGACTTCATTTTTTCTCTTTTTTTCTTCCTTTTTCCTTTCCTTTTTAATCTTGAAATTTTGCCATTTTTCTTGACATTTCGACTTTTTTCTCAACATTTTTCTCAAAGTGCATAATGAAAAAAAAAATCTCCCCCCAGTTATAACTAATATAGAAACATACAGCATGTGTTGCCTTCATTCTAAGGCTTATAGAAGACTTCATTTTTTGTGGCTCCAGACATTTGTTTTTTGTGTTTTTCGTCATTTTCTCCTGTTCAAATCAGTTACTCGGGTCATGGTGGGGCTGATCTCCGCAATTTGAAGCCTTGTATAATAATTGTAAACAAAAAAAAAAAAGGTTGCTACTTCGTGGATTTCACTTATCACGGGTTCTTTTTGGAACGTAACCCCCGCCAAATACCAGGGATTACTCTATCCCCACTGCAAAAACTCAAAATCTTAGTTAAAATGTCTCATTTTTAGTCAAAAAAAATCTCATTACAAAACAAGACTCATTACTGGAAAAGAACATCAATTTTCACCTGTTTCACCAAGATTTTTTTGCTTGTAATAAGAAGATAAATCTTGTCCCACTGGCAGATTTTTCTACTTATTTCAAGTAAAAATGTACTTGAAACAGGTGACAATTGTCAAATAACAAGTTATCTTTCTGGTAATGAGTCTTGTTTTAAGTGTAATGAGATTTTTTGACTAAAAATGAGACATTTTAACTAGAAATAAGACAGATATTCCTGGTAAGACTGAGTTTTTGCAGTGCCCTTGTCTCTCCTGTTATTTTGGCATCAACAGCAGTTTCTATCTGACATCTTCCCCCGTGTTCTGGCTGTCACTGACGGCTCAGTGAGTAAGTGATGGCTCAAAGCCCAACCCCACGTCAGGGTGCACATGGGGAGAGCAGGACGTCACCACTCCCGGCCTCCGAGGCCGGTGTCCTGCATGTTTATGAGTTTTCTCTGCTTTAACACACCTGATTCTAATTAATCATCGTCATCAGCTCGTCATCCAGGTCTGCACAATTCTGTTAACGACACAAGTCACTTTTATCACGGTGCAATGAAGCAGGGACACGTGTAAAACATGCAGCACAGCGGCCCTCGAGGACCAGGATTAGTAACCCGACTCAGGCCCCGTTTACACGGAGCAAAAACAGTGGTGTTTTCTGGCCGTTCGTTTACACAAAAACGAAACTCAAAGTCACCAAAAACGATTTCTGAAAACTCCGGCCAAAGTGGGGATTTGCAAAAACACATTTGCTTGTAAACAGAGGCAAACGGACATTCAGGCTTCAGAACGTCACATTATGTGACAGAAACGTCACCAGCGTCATGTGTGCGACCTGCGTTTACAATTTGTTTGGCCACCGTCAATATTTTCTTGTATTTTACTTGATTTATATTCTCACGTCACACTTAAAAGTAACTCTACTTCAGAGGTGGGTAGTAACGAGTTACATTTACTCAGTTACATTTACTTGAGTAAGTTTTGGGAAATGTTGTACTTTTAGGAGTAGTTTTGAATCACTATACTTTTTACTTTTACTTGAGTAGATTTGTGAAGGAGAAACTGTTCCTCTTACTCCGCTACATTAGGCTACGTTGAGCTGTTACTTTTCTTTTATCCCTTTTATCCACGTACGCGTCAATCTCATGACATCACTGAGTGATTCTTTGGGAAAAATGTTTGTTTTTGCATGTTTTGTCACATTTACACAGACTCAAACACACACAGAGTTTCTATGAGTTCATGTTTGTTCTAGTTCTGCTGGTTAAAAAAGAAAAGTACAAAGGCTTGACATTTTGTGCTACTTGTGCTTAATTTATTTTTGTATTCTGTTATTTTATTATGTATTAAAGTACTTGAATTTACTTTATCATTTTAATTTAAGCTATTTTTTTATTAATGTATTTTATTGATTTCATTTGCCTGAAGATGATTATTTTGTACTTTTGTCTGTTTGAATGGTTGTGTTAAAAAAATAAATCAGACGTTACTCAACAGTTACTCAGTACTTGAGTAGTTTTTTCACCAAGTACTTTTTTACTTTTACTCAATTATTTGGATGACTACTTTTTACTTCTACTTGAGTCATATTATTCTGAAGTAACAGTACTTTTACTTGAGTACAATTTTTGGCTCCTCTACCAGCTCTGCTCCACTTCTCTGTCACTCAAACCAAAGACTCTCGTTCATCTTGGAAGTAACTGGAAGTTACTCGTGTCATTTGTTGATGTTTTTTTCCAGGATTCTGATTGGCTAGCATAACTTTATCTTCTCGTTACACTGCCCCCTGTAGGTTTGGCTGCTCATAGCACCTTAACAGTATTTATGCAGGTTTGTGTAAATTATTTTTCAAAAGGTAGAGGGGGAAATATCAGTTTTTGTAAATACCCATGCAACTATGTGTAAACGTGGCCTTAGCCGGTACCAGAGCAGCGTGACGCTGCACCGGATCACGCAGGGACAGAAGTGTTAAGATGAAATAAACACAGGAAAGAAGAAGTGAGAACATTAAGCATTCATGTTGGGAGATTTAGATCTTGTAAGGACACCATCAACACTTCCTGCACAGCTCAGTTCCACCTGGGGGGAGAAGTCCAACACAGCCCGGCACACCTCTGCTGCTCGTCTCATTAACATCAACGCTATCCTGACGCAGCCACACAAAATCCACATTAATCATTCATCGAGTGACCAATCATGTCATTCAGAGTCCCAGAGCTCGGCTTTCAGGATGAACACAGAAATGAGACGTGGTGGGAGGAATGGTTGTGTGGGAGGAGCAGAGAGGGCCAGGGATGATGGAAGTGTCCAGGTTGGGAGGAGGTCCGGTCCCTGAAGGGAGCGCTCTGATTTCCACCCCAGAGTACTCAGAGTCCCGGAGCCGAGCCCCCCCGGCCCGCCCGGCCGGCCTCACTTGGTGAAGGCGGCCACCACGGCCCACAGCAGCTCGTTGGCGTTGGCCTTGGTGCTCTCGCCCTCGGGCTCCAGCTCCAGCAGCTGCCGCACCCTCTTCATGGCCAGGTCGTACTGGTCGTCCATCAGCGGGGCGAAGGCGTTCTCCAGCACGTCCGAGGAGTGGGCCAGGAAAATGAGCGCCAGCAGCCGCTTGTCCATGCGCTGGGAGTCGTTGACCCACTTGTCCAGCACGGCCTCCTGCACCTTCTTGATGAGCCGCTGCTTGATGTTGTTGTTGGTGAGCGGGTGCGTGGTCATGTCGAACAGCAGGAAGTTCTGCTTCTCCGTGGTCAGCACCCCCTTCTCCACCAGGTTCTTGGCCAGACGCTCACGCACGTTCCTCAGCTGGTAGTGCAGCTTCAGGGGGTTCCACGTCTCTCCTGGTGACCACAGGAGCAAACATTAGGGAAGTTAGCGTCAGCACTCACCAGTCTCTCCTCCCCCCCACTAGGCCTGTGTTGAAGAGATCCATTTTCAGATTCTAAATCGATTCTCATATTGATTCCTAAAAATCTATTTATATGTCTAAAGACCGATTTAATTTTTTTTTCATCATTACATTATGACTTTTGGTATTTTTTTTTTTTGTTTATGCCCAAATAAGAAATGTTTTGTTGGACACGAACATAATTAGTGCCATGTTTTTGCCTTTATATATGTTTAAAAAGTTATGAAAATATTAAAGTTTTCAGTTATAATTGCATATATTGTCGATATTTCTCTGCTTTATATACTGTTTGTGGTTACATTTGCATAAAATGCTAAAAACCAAATTCTCATAAATGGGAAAAAAAATAAAACCGATTTCATCCGTCTCTGTTTCCTCCCTGGATCTGTTTGATAATTCTAACCCACGATGTTTCCTAAAGCAGTTCTATCAGCATTCTGGGAGGTGATTGGTCCTTACATCATCATTAGCTGCAAATACTTGCTGTTTAATCTCAATATAATACTAGTACAGTCAGTGCATCCGGAAAGTATTCACAGCACTTCACTTTTACCACATTTTGTTATGTTACAGCCTTATTCCAAAACGGATTCAATTCATTTTTCTCCTCAAAAATTCTACACACAACACCCCATATTGACAATGTGAAAAAAGTTTTTTGAAAGTTTTGCAAATTTATTAAAAATAAAAAAACTAAGAAATCACATGCACATAAGTATTCACAGACTTTGCCATAAAGCTTAAAATTGAGCTAAGGCACATGCTGTTTCCACTGATCAGCCTTGAGATGTTTCTACAGCTTATTTGGAGTCCAAAGTATTGAGCAAAGGCTCTGAATACTTATGTAAATATAATTTCTTTGTTTTTATTTAATACATTTGCTAAAATTAAAAAAAAAAAAACAACTTCTTTCACATTGTCATTATGGGGTGTGATGTGTAGAATTTTGAGGAAACAAATGAATTTAATCTAATTAAGAATAAGGCTGTAACATAGCAAAATGTGGAAAAAATGAAGCACTGTGAATACTTTATGGATGCACTGTCATATAATTCATGCAACAGCTCAAAACACAGTTTTAATAACACTGACCCAAATCAATATTGGAATAGAATCGGATCGAATAAAAGCGGGATAATCGATTCAGAATCTTAAGAATTGGAATGGATTCTTGACATTATAATCAAACCCCAGCCCTGGTCGTGACAGCGACAGCAGCATGTGAGGTGTTGCTGGTGGTTGGGTGATTCGTTTCCTTTTAATTATTGGTGGTGTTTGAATTTGCTATTATCAATCATGAACTCAAATACTCATCCTCTATTAGATTCCCAACGCACTGAAGCACATTAGTAACTGGTAAACAGGTATTTTATGAGCTCAAGTAGGAATTGATTAAATATTAAAGTAAAGAGTCACGGATGAAAACAGCCGGTCCTGATCACCGGCTGATCAATCTGATCTCCACTTATTGTGATGCTTCCAAATAAATCTAGATGAGATCTCTCACACACGTGTGCCCCTGAGAGTGTGCTGAGCTGCTAGCAGATGGAAACTTATTCCAGAGGGAAACCAGGCTAAGTGAGCTGCAAGTAGTGACCAGGGTAAGATTGGATTAGAAACTGCTCAAATCAGTCAGTGGGTTAAGCAGCAGCTCATCTACTGAGGCTACAGTCCTGCAGCGGTCGCAGGTTTGAATCCCGGCCTGCGCACCTTTACTGCATGTCATCCCCATTCTCTCTCTCTACCCCCTTCCTGTCTAAACTTGAATAAAGGGCCACTACAGCCACACACAAAAAAGAATAACAATTCATTATAAATGAAAGAACAATGTCTATGGGGCTAGAACAGTCTCATAATTCACAAATGCACAGACCGGTTCACACGTGCGTAGGACAAGATACACAAATGTGTCTTTGATGCACAGACAAATATAACCTGATTTACCAACGTTTTTTGTCTGTGAGCTGCGCTGGATTTGCGTGTGACTTTTGAGATTGGCTGAAACAAAGCAAGAAATCTGATTGGTTGCAGAGCCTTCCGTGTTAAAAAAAAAAAACGCATTTGTGGATTGAGTCACGTCTCTTGTCCTGTGCATTTGTGAATAGGTCTGTGCATTTGTGAATTTTGTCCTGTGCATTTGTGGATTGACGTGTGCATTTGTGAATTATGAGACTGTTTTAGCTCCATAAATGTGTTTCATGCATTTGTTCTTTAACCCTGCAGATTCATAGAGTGGATTGGCAGGAAATGTTTGATATTCTGTGGGTAGTTATTCCCGTTTGAAAGAAGTCAACTGAGCCTTGTGTGGACACAAGGTGTGTGGACATCCTGGAGCAGTCTAGGTAAACAAGCTCTGGTCTCACTCCAGCTAACGGCCAATCCCAATGAAACTAACTCAAAATATTGATTTTATTCACTAAAAATGAGAAATGTCCGCCATGTTTTTTTGTTTGATTCAGTCTGCAAATGACGACGTAAAGCATTCTGGGAAATTTGTCTAGCCCTCGGTCGGCGAGTCAGAATCTGAAATCCCTCACTGTGAAGGGCTAGATTCATACACACTAGCCCTCGTTATGTCCACTAGCCCTACATGCAAAGAGGAATTGGGACACCACTACCCTCACAGGAACGCACAACATTTAGGGTCAGGACTGAAAAGTAGGACTAGGGGGGATTGGGACTGGCCCTAAAGATCCCTGACAGCAGCAGGGGAAAAGTCAACAGACCTCCAGAAATCAGAGTTATAGGTTCAGAAGCGACGGCAGCAGGGGCTCTCACCGCTCAGCAGCTCGATCCAGCTCTGCACGCTCTCCGGGGGCTGGGTGTCCTTGATGTGTTTCAGCGCCTCGTCCAGGAGGACGTCCCCTGTCGGAGCATCCGACTTACAAATCACCTGTGGATTTCAGTCAGAGTGAAGTTAGACGCTGTTGCTGTCTGGCTGCAACGGTAGCACACTTGAGTGAACACCTTAAATTAACAGGTTTTCTGCACCGTAGAGACGAACACAATGAGCTTAAGCCGACAACACACGTGACAAAGTGGGTGAGAGTAAACCATTTGTCCCCATTTCAGTCTACTGTATTAGTCCATCCAAATTCAACCATGCTTGTTAGTTTTGGTCATAGGTTTCCCGTTGTTTCACACCATGCAGGCACATAGTACTCGGGTTTGTTTGTGTTCACAATTATTTCACTTAAAATAATACAGACAAGTATTGTTAGGTTTAAATTTGTTTGGTTTTGTCATTCATCATAAGTTAATTCTGTTACTTAACATACCCACCAGGTTCCAGTCTCAAAAGGAGGAAGAAGTGCAAACATTTCCTATTTATACCCTGGTGACATCATTAGTGACATCACTGGGTTGAACCATGTAAAAGATGAGTGTTTCTGTTGTTGGAATTAAGTTATGGAATTCATTACATGATGATTTAAAGGGCTGTATAAACATATTTCAGTTTTAAAAAAAATTTAAAGAGAAAAAAATAGCAATGTATCAATGAAATAGTTACGATATATAATATATGCGTATATGGAGACAGACAATCTATCTTTGATTTTTTTGTTTTCCTTTTTTTTGTGATGTTAACTGAGTTATTGTAATTGTGCATCTGTTATTATTGTTCAATTTTGTTTTGAGAGGGGCAGGTATAATAAGATTTTCTTCTTCCTGCTCCTTTCTGGTTATGGAATATGCTTTAGTTGATGATTTTGTTGTTATTTTACTTGTTTGTTTTTTCGGTTTGCATTTTTCCATGATAGGAATAAATAAAAAATGAATGATTGAATGAGGGAAGTACATTTTGTGATTTGTTTCCCTATTGATTCTGATTATTTTCAGCATGGTTGAACAGGTATCCGTTACCGTAGGCAAAGCTAGTGTGTGTTTTGATGGTGATTGTAGTTGAAGGAAAACTATCTTGACTGCTCATTTGATTCCAAGGAAGCCTTTCTGACCACACGCAACTATGACAACATTTAAAGTTTTAATGAACACTCCCAAACATTCAAGGTGCTGGAGGAACACTGTGAGCGAATGGCTTGGACTAGCCCAGCCGGCTACTGGAGTCATGCCTGGAGACTAACCAACCAGGAGCTGTGGCTTACAACAACTTTGATTCCTACACGAGCAAATGAACAAACAGACTGCATTTACAGTTTTCACTTTAGTTGAGCAGTTAAAGTAAGCATCTGCCAAAAAAAGGACTATCATTTTAAGTTTGCTCATGATGCTATGCCTCCAAAAATAGAGGGTCTGCATTGATGTCACTTTCCCACTGGACCAGCCCCCTTACTCACACTGAGTGGTAAAACATCAGCAAAAACAGCTGCAACTAGTGGAGAAGACGAGATAACAGTGGATTATGGGCTTAAATTAAAGGCAGTTGGACTTGACAGTGACTTTCTGGAGACAAAAGAGACACGGACGTAGTTAAGCATCTTTAACTTGCGCAGGGAGAGCAGTCGAGACGTGTAAAATCTCAAACTTACTCTAACTCGTCTCTGCTGCTTCCTTTGCTTTTATTCACTCTGGGCACTCCCTAGTTTACATAGCTGACTGTGCCCCTAAAGGGAGGGGAGGGGGAGTGGTCGCAGTCAGACAGGTAGAGATTGTTCTTGTTCGTTAGTAACAAGAAGTTTCCTCTTCTCTGCAGAAACTTCTTGTGCAGCACTTTTTAATCACTTAACACAGCATTGTTTTATCAGTGTGTCACAGGCGTAAGCAAATTATCATATGTTCTGTTAATAGCGAGCGTGATAACTTGCTATTTATTTACAATAATTCCAACAGTTACCCCAAGAACCAGTGGTCCATGGACATTAATATTTGGTACAGTTACCAAGAACCAGTGGTCCATGGACATTAATATTTGGTACATTTACCAAGAACCAGTGGTCCATGGACATTTATATTTGGTACAGTTACCAAGAACCAGTGGTCCATGGACATTTATATTTGGCCACTAATCCAGTTTCCTGATATTTATATGAACTTAATTTCTACGCCGGGGAAATACACGAAGCAAAGCTTGAAGGCTTACAAAAGTCTTGATGCTTGGTCCGACTTCAAGGCAGGATTTGTTGTAGAAATTAAAGTGATGAGGACACCGAACTTTATGATTTGACCGTTTAACGTTAGCTACCCAAAAATCCAACATTACCTAATACAAAATGGGAACCACAAATCCACGTTTCGGTGTCTGGAATCCAGTTGTTTCTGTGAATTGCAGCAATCCATTTGTCTCTCTTAAGCTTATTTTTCGTGTTATCCCGTCTTCTCCACTAGTTACAGCCATTTTTACCACTCAGTGTGAGTAAGGGGGCTGTGGTCCAGTGGGAAAGTGACATCAATGCAGACCCTCTATTGTTTAGACATTTAGAAAGTGTTTCAGGAGTGGGAGGTTTACTCTGCTACCTCCTCAGACCTCTATGAAACATAAGCCGTGCTAAAATTAAAATGTAAAAAATGTAGGAGCAGAGCAGCAAAGTCTTTTCTAAAGTGTTTGTGCGGTGACAGCTCAGGCAGAGAAACAGGCACTACCTTCCTGGACAGCAGAGCTTTCCTCCTCATGCCGCACGCTTCCAGCTGCAGCCGTCCTCGCAGAGCCAGCTCAATCAGCATGCACCCGCGCAGGCCGGAGGAAATACAGTCGTTCCAGAACGAGGTGTAGCCCTGCGGGATGGAAACACAACATGAGAACACACTCTACAGCAGTGGTCCCCAACCCCCGGGCCGCGGCCCGGTACCAGGCCACACAGAAAAAAATTATTTCTGTAGCCCCAACTGATGACGGTTGACTCTCAAACTGATGGTTCACAATGTTTTTATTCCTTGGATGTAAATACACTGCAAACAAACCGTAAGAGCTATAAAGGAATAAAATAGAGTTAGTCTTTCTACATTCGTATAAGTTTCATTTACCTTAAATACAGACCGACACAGCTGCTGCTCGGTCGGCTACCGTTAACCACAAAATATTGTGGAACCATGGAAACCAAACTCAAGCTGGACATAAATACGGCATAAACTTTGCAAAGAAAACAAATCCTTATCAGCAGGTGCTTTTTGTGTCAGTTAGGCTCCACTTCAGCATTCCTGACACTCGTTTAGTCTTTCAGACAAACTTTCTACTGCCGTTAAACTTTTACCGTTAAAGTCCGAAGGGCCGGATGTTTACAAGGTCTCGGTGAGACGCCTTCAAAATAAAAGCACTAAATATCGTCTCCTTGATATATAACAAATAAAATAAAAGCCTGGCCTTATATAACGTTAATGAGAAAAACAAACATAAAAACACATTCATATTAAAAGGTAATTTACCATTTCCATTATTTTATTTTTTCAAAAATGGTATTTTATTATTATTATTATTATAGAGAAAATACCACAGTTTTTAATGCCGATCTTGCCATTTTATTTAGTTTTTATCAGCTACACCTTTAGATTGGGCCGTGAAAGTATTGTCAAACATTAAATAGGGCTGGGCGATATATCGAGATTTTAATATATATCGATATTTTTTCAAACGCGATATGGTACGAGACAATATCGTTTATATCGATTTCAATTTTTTTTTTTAATGATATATAGCTTATTTTGTGACAAATTGACTTGAATGTTTTATTTGAGATTTGCACAAATGTTTTGTTATTTGCACAACTGTCAACCTCAGTGGAAAAGTCTGCCTGTTACTGTCTACATTGTATTTTAATTGAATTGTTATGCAGGAAAGGGATATTTGTCTTATTTTATTCAAGAAGCATTTTTATTCTATGTATGCAGGCAGTTTATTTTTACTGTTAATAAAAGGAACCTGTGTGACATTTGGCACAACTTTGTATTAAAACTGACTGTTTTTTTAAGGGTTTGCCTCAGAAAAAATGAAGCTAACAGAGAAGCTAACAGAGATGCTAACAGAGATGCTATGCTATAATGCTTTGGGGGAAACCCCAATTATGTCACAGAAAAAATATCGATATATATCGAGTATCGCCATTCAGCTAGAAAATATCGAGATATGACTTTTGGTCCATATCGCCCAGCCCTACACTGAATTATTACAGGCTGAGAAACAAAACCACTTCTACTGGGCTGTTGATTATCCTCCGTGCTGCTGTTATTGTTGTTGTTTTGGATTTGGATACAGGAAAGAGAAGCAGAAATGACGTCATCATGTTCTCCGTGTGTCGCTGGTTTGATCCAGTATGTATACAGGGACAACAATGTTTGCTCACGCATGTAAACAGATTATTCCCAATGTTTCAGTAACCGGAATATTGACCGTAACCCCAATTTTGACTGCATGGAAACGTAGTCACTAACATCATACGCTGTAACAATGCACCTTCCAATAATAATCATGTCTACCTCATTCTGCTGCAACTTTCACTTTTTAAAAATTGTATATATGTATAACCAGAGTCACATTCCTTGTCGGGCATGCTCAAACTTGGCCAAATAAAGCTGATTCTGATTTCATCAGCCACATATACAGGACTGTCTCAGAAAATTAGAATATTGTGAGAAAGTTCTTTATTTTCTGTAATGCATTTAAAAAAACAAAAATGTCATACATTCTGGATTCATTACAAATCAACTGAAATATTGCAAGCCTTTTTATTATTTTAATATTGCTGATCATGGCTTATAGTTTAAGATTAAGATTCCCAGAATATTCTAATTTTTTGAGATATTTGATTTTTCTTAAGCTGTAAACCATGATCAGCAATATTAAAATAATAAAAGGCTTGCAATATTTCAGTCGATTTGTAATGAATCCAGAATGTATGACATTTTTGCATTACAGAAAATAAAGGACATTATCACAATATTCTAATTGTCTGAGACAGTCCTGTAGATACATGCAGCATGTGTTTGCCTTCATTCTAAGGCTTATACAAGACTTTTAATTTTTTGCTTTTTGTGTTTTTGGTCCAATATGGCTCTTTCAACATTTTGGGTTGCAGACCCCTGGTTTAGAAGAATCTTTTTGCCCAGAAGAAAAAAGAGCAGCAGCAACAACAACCCAGTCCTGTATTAGCAGCTTGGGTCCACTTGAAGCCGCTTGTTAAGGCTGATTTATGGTCCGCGTTAAGTCGACGCCGTAGGCTGTGTGCGTCGCCGCGTACCCTACGCCGCAGGATCTGCGTTGGTGTAACGCGGAACCGTAAATCAGCATTTGGCCTCCGTTAGCGCCATTAAGGCTGATTTATGGTTCCGCGTTAAAACGACGGCGTAGACTATGGGGTAAATGTGCGTCGCCGCGTACCCTACGCCAGCAGGCTCTGCGTCGATGTAACGCAGAACCATAAACCAGCCTTTCTCCTCCGTTCGCGTCGCCGTGGCCCGGCTGAACCGACACCCGGGCGGCGGTTCCAGATCCCCGGGCGGTGCCGTGTTTACCTCCCGGTCCTTGAGCCCCAGCAGCAGCACCTCCTCCATCAGGGTGAGCCGCTGCTCCTTGGAGTCGCCGGCGTCGCCGCCATTGTCGTCGTCTTTGTCCCGCTCGTCCCCGCGGGGCTCGCGTTCGTCCAGGCCGGCGGAGCGCTCTCGGTCCTGGGCTCCGCGGGACGCCTCGGTCCGCCGCTGCACCAGGCCCGAGCTGCGCTGGGTCAGTAGGGAAGTCATGTTCTCTCGGGAACCGCGACAGCTCCGCAGCCCCGGGCTCTTGAGTCGAGGACGCGTCGGGCATGCAGGAGTCTCCCCCGGACCGGGAGGGAGGGTTGTCAAAGCGAACACAGCGGCGCCAGCAGCCCTGCCATCGGGGGAAAGTTCACTTCCTGCTCTCCGTCTGCAGCACAGTCTAATATGGCGCCGTCCAGCGAGGCTGTAGTACCGGCCACGACCGGCAGGAGGAGACGGAGAGGCGGAACAGCGGTGCCACATCAGCACTGGAGGCTGGTTAAATAATAATAATAATACATGGGCTGGTGGAGGAGAGACGCAGCGACGCAGGAGCAGTTTGCAAAGTTTGCAAAAACTTACGGAAGAGTATTAGTATGGAGGATTTTTTGTGCCAAAATTAAATAAATAAATACATCATTAATTGATTAAATTTGGAATGAAATATATCATTCATTAATTAAATGTGTAATTAATTAATTAAATGCTGAAATAATAAATATACATTTTTACTTAAAATGAATTGTATTTTAATTAATTAATGACATATTTCATTCTAATTTTAATTAATTAATGACACATTAATTAATTAATGATATATTTCATTCCCATTTTAATTAATTAATTATGTATTTAGTTATTTAATTTTGGCACAAAAAATCCTCCATATATTAGGGCCAGGTAGGATAAAAATAAAAATAATATTTTAGAGGAGGAAGATTTTTTTTCATTATGCACTTCGAGAAAAAAGTCAAAATGTTGAGAAAAAAGTCAAAATGTTGAGAAAAAAGTCAAAATGTTGAGAAAAAAGTCGAAATGTCGAGAAAAAAGTCGAAATGTTGAGAAAAAAGTCAAAATGTTGAGAAAAAAGTCGAAATGTTGAGAAAAGAGTTGAAATGTTGAGAAAAGAGTTGAAAAGTCGAGATTAATGTTGAAGTATATGGAAGAGTATTAGGGCCATGCAGGAGGAAAAATATTTGAGAGGGGAAGATTTTTTTTTATTGTGCACTTCGTGAATTTTTTTTTTCTTCGAATAATTTTTTTTATTATGCACTTCGTACATTTTTTTTTATTGTGCACAATGTTGAAATACAATTCCAAGAATAAAGTCGAAATGTCGAGAAAAAAGTCGAAATGTCGAGATTAATGTTGAAGTACAATTTCGAGAAAAAAGTTCACGAAGTTTTGCCTTTTTTTTCAAAATTGTATTTCAACATTAATCTCGACATTCCGACTTTTTTCTCGACATTTCGACTTTTATCTCAAAGTGCACAATAAAAAAAATTCTTCCCCTGTCAAATATTTTTTCTCCTGCATGGCCCTAATACTCTTCTGTACGGAAGAGTATTAGGGCCATAAAAATATTTTAGAGGAAGAATTTTTTTTCATTATGCACTTCAAGAAAAAAGTTGGAATGTCGAGATTAATGTTGGAATTATTGTAGATAAATTATCATTCTCGCTATTGAAGGAATACATGACAATGCAACTATGCTTACGCCTGTGACACACACACACACTGATAAAGAATGTTGTGTGCTGCACAAGATGTTTCCTGTTCATCAGCATAAAGCAGAAGTCTGCAGAGAAGAGGAAACTTCTTGTTACTAACGAACAACAACAATCTATACCTGTCCACTGACTGCGACCACTCCCCTTCCCTCCCTTTAGGAGCGCAGTCAGCTATGTAAACTAGGGAGTGCCCAGAGTGAATAAAAGTAAAGGAAGCAGCAGAGACGAGTTAGAGTAAGTTTGAAATTGTACACAAACAAAAGTCTTGATGCTAACTCAATTCGGGTTCGAGTCAATTAGTTAAAAAATCGTTTCACTCCCAAAAAAGGGGGCTAAAAAAATTCACCATGCCAGGAAGGGTGAAGGCAATCGGGATGGCCGGCCCTGCAGATGAGGGGTCCCTGATTTATGTTTCAGGGAGTTGGCAACCCTAATATAGTACCGTCTGTGAACCACTTTGAAATAAGTTTAGTTTAATGCATTAATTTGTCATTAATGTTATCTGATCTCCACATATGAATACAGAAACACAGTGTGCGCAAGCTTGTTACACACAAACAAGTGTATTTCTCCTGTCTTTATTATTACACCTTAATTATCACTAAACACTCCGATAAGTCAAGCAAAATATAACGGAGCCCTTTAAGTTAATAGCTGGCCAAACCTCCTTTGGCAGCAGTAACTTCAAGCCAGGGCCGGTCCAAGCCTCCATGGGGCCCTAAGCAAAATGTGATTTTGGGGCCCTCTATTACTGCCAATAATACTGATCATTGATCATTCACACACCCACTATAAACTTATTTCATGTTCTTCCCTGTCATTACAAATACACTTGTAAAACTACATGTAAGAACTTTTTGTTGTAGTTAGATTGTAATCCACAGGGATTAAGACCATGGAAGCTACAACAGATTAACAAACTTGCAGAAAAATCTTTCAATTAATATTTTGCAAAGTCATCAACTGCCCCTACTGGCCACACAGAGAAGCAGCAGATAAAAGGTCAGAGAGCTGCACAGTTGCAGCAGAGTTGTTTCCATCATCCTACTGTCAGCCTGGCAGGTTTTTACCCATCTACAGGACTGTCTCAGAAAATTAGAATATTGTGATTTTCTGTAATGCAATTAAAAAAACAAAAATGTCTTAAATCCTGGATTCATTAAAATATTGCAAGCCTTTTATTATTTTAATATTGCTGATCATGGTTTACAGCTTAAGAAAACTGAAATATCCTATCTCAAAAAATGTGAATATTCGGGGAATCTTAATCTTAAACTGTAAACCATAATCAGCAATATTTTTTTTTATAAATCTTTTTATTGGTATTTTTTTGGCAATAATAAATTGGTAAAAAACAGATATCAAAACCAACCCTATCAAATATGCCATCTTTTAAACCCCAACCCACCCACAATTGCATGGCTGTACAAAATAATATATAGATGTGCAGAAAAAAACCCCCCACCATAATCAGGAATATTAAAATAATAAAAGGCTTGCGATATTTCAGTTGATTTGTAATGAATCCAAAATGTATGACATTTTTGTTTTTTTAAATTGCATTACAGAAAATAAAGAACTTTATCACAATATTCTAATTTTCTGAGACAGTCCTGTATGGTTTTTAATATGAAATGGAGCAAATTCAGCTAAAGAGCAGCCTGGGGTTGATTTACACTTAATATTTAAAGTGAAGTGATATAGTACTAAGTGTGATACTGAGTTTCATCTACAGTGTAGGCCTAGTAGTTTTTGTACAATAACATACCTTTTGATAATGTATGAATCATCACTCACACATAAAAAAATTATTTTATTTTATTTTTTAACTCTTGGGGGCCCCCTAGTGGTCACGGGCCCTAAGCAGCCACTTAGTTCTTATGCCTTGGGTCAGACCGAAGGTTCAAGAGGAATTTCAGGTTATTCCTCTTTACAGAACTGCTTCAACTCACATAATTCAATTATAATTAAATTACATTTTATGTATATAGCGTCTTTTACAACAGAAGATGTCTCCAGGTGCTTTCCAGAGACCCAGAACATGAACATTTGTTGAAGGTCTGGGGTAAACAGTATCTTGATGGGGTTAGGGTCTGAGCTCTGACTGGGCCACTCTGCTCTTTTAGTTTTATTGGAATATTTTTTATTTTCTATGGTTTTATGATGATTTTTTTACTGCATGTTTTTATTTGATTTTAATTGTGAAACACTTTGGTCAACCCAGGTTATCGTGCGATACAAGTAAAGATGGATTGTCTGATAAAGGAATGTTGTAGCAGTACGACAAGGATGTCAAGACATTAGATATAAAAAACAGAATTAACACACAAAAACCCGTACAGACGAATCGATATATGACAAAAACTGTAACACACGTATTTATGGACGGCACTTGGGTGTAAACCATGTGACTGGATTACTAAAGTGCAAACTGGACAACAGAAACAATGAGCACATTTAGGTTCATTGACCGGATGCCTCTCCCAACTCGTTAATAGGCCCAAAGCCAGCAATGCAAGCCCAAATCATGATGCTTCCTCCACCGTGCTTCACTGCCGGCATGACATTTTACTGTTGGTCAACTGTGCACTCATGCACCATATGTGGTGCAGCGGTGCTAACTATAGAGGGAAAGCGCATGATGTCACAGCTGCAACTTCACAGCAGGTTACACCCACTGAGTGTCAGAGAGACTGAGTGTCAGAAAGACTGAGTGTCAGAAAGACTCAAGAGTACCTGACTGCAGGCAAGATGGCTGACAACGGCGCCGCCATATATCCAATCCATACCGGAAGTCACAAACGAAAGTTGGTCTTCCTCCTGTCTATTATTCGTCACGCCGATCCATACCGGAAATATGACGGAGGTAGTTTACAAGCGGCCATAAAACAAAAATTATAAAACACACACATTTATATATATATATATATATATATATATATATATATATATATATATATATATATATATATATATATAACAATGTTTTTTTTTACTTAACTTATTTATATACATATATAATATTATGAGTTCTCATAATATTACGACTTTATTCTCGTAATATTATGACTTTATTCTAATAATATTATGACTTTATTCTCGTAATATTACGACTTTATTCTCGTAATATTACGACTTTATTCTCGTAATATTACGACTTTATTCTCATAATTTTACGACTTTATTCTCATATTTTTATTACTTTATTCTCGTAATTTCCATTTTTTTTTGTCTTAGTTTGGCCCTAATGCATCGCATATGCCTTAGAAAATATAAAAATTAAAAATTAAAATAAAATAAGAAAAGAAAGAAAAAACTAAATAATAAAAAATAAATACATGTATATAAATACAACACAGACTCTAAATGTTGAAAAGGCAGTAAAACCACATTCATTGATGAAATGACATAAGGGATGGAAAGGAGGGATGGCAGTTTTACAGGGGGGATGATTTGGACCGTTTTTATTTCAGGGGGGGATGCCTTCTCCCCTCATCCCCCCTCATCTCCCCTCAACTCCAGTACTGGGTAGCTCCAGTTCTGCCTCTAACTGCTGAAAGCAGAGAAGAAGAGCAGGAATGAGGTCCAGAGCCAGAGACGGAACAGAGTTTCCAGACCTGGTGCAATCCCGCGCTCACATGCCAAGACTTTTCTTTTTCTGCTCTCACATTACAAATTAAGTGAAAGAAATGACAAGTGTTCATAAAGATGTGGTTGCACCCCGCCTTTGTACAATTTAAATAAAGACACATATCTTTTAGATGAGTTGAAGAACTTTTGTGAGACTTTTCTTATTGCCTTCTTCAACGACAACAACAGGTTTTTATGGCTCCTCGCTCGTCCAAGGATGGCTCCAGATGCTTTTACAATGCTCTCTCTCTCTCACACACACACACACACACGCACACACACACACACACACACACACACACACACACACACACACGATTGTATGTATAACTACCCTTATAAATCCATTTACATTATAGTTAGTGTAAATGAAGCCTTGTGGGATTTATAATAATAATAGAAATAATAAACGATATTCATATAGCACTTTTCTTAACAAAGTTACAAAGTGCTTCCCAATAAAAATATAATAAAGTGCTCCAATAAAAAAAAAAAATAATGATGATAATAATGATAATAATAATAAAAATAATAATAATTAAAAAAATGATAATAATAATAATAATAATAATAATAATAATAATAATAATAATAATAATAATAATAATAAACTTTATTTATATAGTGCCTTTCTTAACAAAGTTACAAAGTGCTTCCCAAGAACAATAAAATACATCAAGATAAAAATACAGTGTGTAGTGGATAAGAACATAAGACAGCAATAGCCAAGTCTAAAATGAATAACAATATTCACACCACAATAAAAGCTTTTCTAAAAAGGAATGTTTTTAGTAAAGATTTAAAAGCAGTGGGGATAGAATTTGAAATCAATGTGATATTGAACAGGAGGCCAGTGAAGGGACAACAGAACTGGAGTGATGTGTTCAGATGTTCTAAGGCAGAGATCAGACGAGCAGCAGCGGTCTGTACCGACTGAAGGAGGTGGAGTGATGACTGAGAAACACCGGTGTAAAGGGAGTTACAATAATCCAGGCCAGACAGAATAAAAGCATGGACAACTTTGTGGAGATTATCAGGAGACAAAAAAGATTTGATTTTGGAAATCAACTTCAGCTGGTAAAAACAGGACTGGACAACTTTCTTAATTTGTTCATTAAAACAAAGGCCGGAGTCAAATAAAACACCCAAATTCTTAGCAGTAGGTTTGATGTGTGATAGGGTTCCCAGATAGGCAGCTATTTAGTATTATTAATTATCTGAAGCGATATGTTTTCTGAACCTTCCTGCGGTGGTGCGTCAGCGATGACCTTAAACAAGACACGCAGTCAAAGTCGGAACACGTTTACACACACTTCATTACTTCTCCTCACAATGAACTTTAGACTGTTGAAGTCCACAAGTTTCCTCCATATCTTGCCTGAATTTTCCCATAAATACTGACAGTTTAAAGCAATATGTAACAAAAAACATCTAAATAACCGATTCTTTGGATGAAACCAGTGGAATGATGGGGAGGAAAGGCTTGGAGAAGGAAAGGAAGCGCGTCATGACCCAACACGGCGGGGGCAGTGTCATGGTATGTGCAGGTCTGGCTGCCAGTGGAGCAGCTTCACTGGTGTCTGCTGACGTGGGCGCCGACAGAAGCAGGAGATTAAGCCAGAGAGAGTAATGGCGCTTTTCCACTAGAACCTACTCAGCCCGACTCCACTCGCCTCGGTTTGGTTCTTTCCCACTAGGGCTCTAACGTGCCGAGTAGATACTTTTCTGTAACTACTCTGAGGTTCTAAGCAGCTGAGTCGGCTGTATCTGACATCATCACACTACAGGCCACCGATTGGTCGGGGGGTTGGAGTCAGACGTCTGAGTCAGGAGGAGGAAATCAGAGAAAGAGACTCTGACGGATTCTTGTTCATTTTATTCAACCAGTAACGGCAGCAAAAGTCTGTTTCATGATCCAACTCTGAGGTGCAGATGTTCATAAACCTGGTGCTGAGGAGAGAATTAAAAAGGGATCTAGACGGAGATAAGGAACGACCAGATCTACCAGGAGCTCTGTCTCTTCATAGCTGCTCACGGATCCAGCTGACTTTTCAGCAGCAACGAGACAAACTAAATAAAATTAAAAAACATCGCCACTTGAATCTTCTTTCACTCTCATTTTTAACTTGATATCAAACACAAGCCACAGATCCAGCAGCACATATATCATCTCCTCCAGGTTCTACATCTTTAGTCTTGTTGTCTTCTTAGTTTAGATACACAATCAAATACGTCACAGCAGCTTCTCCAACCTCCTACTTCTGCTCCAGGTGATGAATTGTAGTGGAAAAGAAACCAGGCCGAGTTGAGTCGAGTTGAGATGAGTAGAGCTGAGTAGGTACTGGTGGAAAAGCACCATTACTCTCTGCTCACGCTCAGGCGCTTCAGCGTGCAGGTGGATGGCGACCGTCATCAGGCCGAGGAAACAGCCCAGGACAGGCAGAGTATCGGTGAACTGTCCCGTCAGCGACCCGGTCTCAGCCTTGCAGAGGCTGGAGACAGGAGCAGGAGCAGCAAGTGAAGAGGACACCAGGGGACACCAGGGGACACCAGGGGACGCCAGGAAGACCTGGTAGAGCGTGAGCTGGAGCATCTGCATCAGAGGCCTCCCAACTCAGGCCATCCCTCCACCACACAGGACATGTTCTTCTTCCTTGTTTTCCAAATCTCTCAAATTAAAGGTAAAAGTTTATGCTTGATAACATCTTGATTGTTTGATTTTCCTCGCAGTCCAGGAGGACAAGTGAAACAAAGAAAGAGCCAACTTCTCCACCGTGTCCCAACTGTCCTGTTATAGCCCTATAGGGGCGGCAGTAGCTCAGGTGGTAGAGCGGGTCGTCCAAAGGTCGGCGGTTCGAATCCCGCTCTGTCCCAGTTACTGTCGTAGTGTCCTTGGGCAAGACACCTTACCCACCTTGCCTCGTGTGAATGTGTGTGAATGTGTATGAATGTTGGTGGTGGTCGGAGGGGCCGTTTGGCGCGATATGGCAGCCACGCTTCTGTCAGTCTGCCCCAGGGCAGCTGTGGCTACAAATGTAGCTTACCACCACCTGTGAGGATGTGTATGAATGAATAATGGTCTAAGTGTAGCACTTTGAGATTCATGAATGGAAAGTGCGTTACAAGTTAAATGCATTATTATTATTATTATTATTATTATTATTATAGCCCTGTCAGACCCCCGGTCCACAAATCAAATCAGATCAATTTAAATCAAATCAATCTTTATCTGTATAGCGCTTTTCATATAAATAAAAAATGCAAACATAATGCATACATAAAACTTAATAATGTTATATTTTTATTTTTATTTGTATTTTTACTGTATTGCACCAATCACCACAACAAATTCCTTGTGTGTGTTAACAAACTTGGCAATAAACCCCCTTTCTGATTCTGATTCTGATTCTGATTCTGATTGTGTATCTATATCTCTATTAATATAGACTTAATAAAAATGTATAGTTATATGTAGATATGTAGATATATAGATTTATAGTAATTTGTACGTATATAATTGGAGGTAAATATATGAACCAGTGTATATATAGCATATCTACTCTTATATAGTTATTCAAGTATATTGTTATACCATTGTTGACTATTGTTCTCTATTATAATTTAGTATTATAGTAAAGTAATGATAATGTAATACTGTACATTACCATTACTTATATGAGTACATACATACATAGTAGAACAACTAAATGCTGGGAGTTTGTTTTGTTTTCTTTTGTTTGCCTTGATTTGCTTTGATTTTGACTATTTTTATATATACATATAATTGAGTATAATATCAAGGCAAGGCAAATTTATTTACAGTATAAAGCACATTTCAGATGATGAACATGGACTCAATGTGCTCAATATCACTGTATTGAACAGTTATTGAAACCCTTGTTATATGTAAGAATGTTAGATGTAAGAATGTTTGGGCCATATTATGGGTAGGACATTTGTGTCTTTATCATTTAATCAAAAAAGAAGTTGCTGCTTAAAAAAAAAAAAAAAAATTCAATAAAAAAAAACTTTTTCAATCAAAGGAAAAAAGTGTTTGAATGCAAAAGAATATTTGAGACCCAAAAAATTGCATTTGAACACTTTTTAATTTGGATTGAAATATATTTTTTGATTGAAGCAATCTTTTTTCGATTGAATAATTAAGAAACAAACCTACCTCCATACAAACACAAAACAACACTACTTCAATAAAAAAAACTTCACTTCTATCAAAGAAAAAATTTCCAATCAAAGAAAAACAGTGTTCAAATGCATTTTTTTGAGTCTCAAATATCTCAAAACTTTGTTTCTTTGATTGAAACATTTTTTTTTGATTGAAGTTAATTTTTTTATTGATAACATATTTTCTGATCGAAGCAATCTTTTTTTTTGATTGAATAATTAAGAAACAAATTAGGACCGAGGATCCGAGGCGGAGTCCCGCGGCCGGGGGGCCGTGAACGTCACGTGTGCGCGGTGCGTCCGCCCCCCGCCCCCCGCCTGCAGACGGGTGGGCGGGTGGAGGGGGCCAGCTCTCCAGCTCTTCATCCGGACCTGGGGGACTGGAAGCCAGGCGCGAGCGCGGTTCAAATCCCTGTCGTTTCTTTTGTTACTGCTTTGTGCTTTTATTTATTTATTTAGTCTTTCTTGCAAGCGGATAAGGAGCGCGCAGAGTTATGAAGCCAGCTTTTCCAAGCGGAGCCTGAACGCGTCTTTGCTCTACTTTATTCTGGCACACTTTAACTGAGGATGCTTTCATACATTGTGGATGTGTGATTGTGTAGAACTGGAGAACTACTTCACCGGATTTTCGAGTGCATCATCAGAGGAACCAGCAGGACTGGAGTTTGGGGGATTCGGAGCCGCTGGAAACCTCCCTGCAGGTTCGTTTGTCTTTAACCCCCTTAACTACTGTAATTACATTCAGGCCGTCTGGATTTATTTTGATTTTATGGCTGTAGAATTTTCAAAAGTGCAAAGAATCAGTGCTCCTGCCTTTTTTTTCTCCAAGATAACTTCAACTTTCAACATCTGGCAGTTATTCAATATTACCGTGTGTTTTGACTGAGTAATAACTGTTTGATTACCGTTTGAGACTGTTGGTCTGGAAAGCCTGAATTATGGTTCTGCGTTAAATCGACGGCGTAGCCTTACGGCGTAAGGTACGCGGCGACGCGCACCGTACGGAGCCGTAGGCTCTGCGTTGGTGTAACGCGGAACCATAAATCAGCCTAAAGAGTGTGCGCATGTTGGCTGTGGCTGCTGGATCTGACAGTTTCCTCTCAGACTGGGCTGGAAATGGGAGCAGAACGGTGTCTGAGCGGCTCGGTTCCGCTTCTGTTCACTCATCTGTGGACTTCTCTCTGAAAACGTGAACTGAAAAGTTTGTTTTCTTCTTCACCACTTTAGTTTAGCTTTTTTGAACTAGAATCACCTTCTTTCCTTGATTACAGCCCAACAATCAAACATGAATCCACTGATGAGCCGGAGCGTTTTCCCAGGGCCGGTTCTAACTTCTTGGGGGCCCAGGGTTGCCAACTCCCCCTGAAAAATAAATAAGGGACACCTCAACCCGATTGCCTTCACCTTTCCTGGTGTGGTACATTTTTTTAGCCCCTTTTTTTGTGAGTGAAACGATTTTTTTTAACTATTTGACTCGGACCTGAATTGAATTAGATGCATACTTTTGAATGCCATAAACACATGGAAAACAAATTATTATCCAGCAATTCACTTTAATACAAAATAACAAAATGAACTGAATAAAATAAGTATCTTTCTTAAACAGAAACCTGTCCTGCTTAACTTAAAATTGTATAAATTAATATAAAACAATAGAAAAAAAGCAGAACATCCATTCTGTAATAGTGCACATTTTTAGTGCAATAACAAAAGTGCAAACAGAAAGTCTGTAGAAAACTCAAACATATTTGTGCCTCAAAGGCCATGACTGTAGCTACAGTTGTAGTAAAACAGAAAAAAATAACTTGTGAACTCAACAGCTCAATGCCATTCTCCATTGGCATTTTATGACTATTTTTTGACTCTCACAGTAATACGGGACAAAGTGCGTCCCTTTTCAGCTCAATATGGGACGCAGACTTTAGTTTATAAATACGGGACAATTCCGTTTTTCAAGGGACGGATGGCAACTCTATGGGGGCCCGATGCAGGATTCTGTAAAAGTACATGACCTGCTGCAAGACTCTGCTGCGGTTTAAAAGGAACGTAGAATACATTTATCAATCTAAAGTTGAGTTTTCAAAATAAAGGTTAACATTAATGAGGTTAGTTGAGCTAGGACAAAAAAAGACCTTGTTTATTAGGGCCATTTAAGAAAAACAAAACTGCTGGTGTGGCCTTTGTTCCAAATATGTAACTAAATAATAGAATACACTTTTGATTTGATTTGATTTGAAGATTTTATTTTGAACATGCATGATAAAAAAAGAGTAAAAAAAAGTAAAAAAAAACAGAATACAAACACTATCGAGTCAACACTTATCCAGTCCTACCCCTGAATCTGCATTCAGGGTACAATGCTACATTCTTACATATAACAAGAGTTTCAATAAGCTTACTTATAAAACACCCATACCTAATTTAATAACTGTTCAATACAGTGATATAATACTCAATTATATGTATATATAAATATAGTCAAAATCAAACAAATCAAGGCAAACAAAAGAAAACAAACGCCCAGTATTTAGTTGTGCTACTACGTATGTATGTACTAATAGAAGTAATTATAATGTATTACATTATCATTACTTTACTATAATACTACAATATAATAGAGAACAATAGACAGTAATGGTATAACAATATAATTAGAGTAGATATATACATACAAATTACTATAAATCTATATATCGACATATCTACATATAACTATAAACTGTATAACTGTATAACTATATCAATTTTGACTTTATAAACCCAGAGATACGCGATTGAAAGCTGTTGGTGTGTAGGTGGCGGCTCAGACGTGCTGACGGAGGTGATTATTATTACGTTTATTGAACAGGGACAAATGTATCAAACATTATTTCATAAAAAGTACAAAACAGATGTCATACATACAGGTTTCTAGCCAGAGATAATTTGCAACCCCTGTCCCTGATTAGGCCTTTACTTAAAATTCGAAAGCAGAGTTAAAACAGTACAAAACCATTAAAATAGAAAACATGCAAAACAGAATAAACAGAATAAAGACAAGAAGCAAAAACACAAAAAAAGATAAGGACAGAAAACTAAAATAGTACAGTGGTACAGTATGTTAAAGTCAATGTTCACAAGCTTGTTTCAGTTTCAGCCATTGTTTTACTTGTTGCTAAAAACCTTGAGCTCTGTCAATATTTTGATTTCAGGTGGCTGTGTATTCCATAATTTGGTACCTATTACCGAGAAGGATGACTGTCCAAATGTTGTTCTGCGTTAGGGCTGAACGATTTTTGAAAATAATCTAATTGCGATTTTTTTCCTCAATATTGCGATTGTGATTTAATATGCGATTATTTTTTCAAGGTCCTGTTCTTATGTATTTTTCAACTACACAGGCAATAAATCAGTCTGTTTTATAATAAACAATGTCAGATTTATTTAAAGCACAGATTACTACAATAAAGAAAACAACCTCTTTAACACGTCTACACACGTCTGTACACACGAGTGTTATGGGTCGTTCTCTCTGAATCCAATCACACGACACCAAACGGGGTTAAACTTTAGCCAAAACGAGGTGTAGTTTAATAGAAAAACACAGAAAAACTCCCACAGGGAACAAAAAACCTTCCTCACAGGGAACTCAGAACTTCTTCACAAATAACTCAAAAATCACAGGGAGAAAAAAACCACCAGCAAACTAACAAACAAACCAACAAAGCTCAGAGTTAACAAAACCAACCAGCAATGAACAACTGGCAGACCCGCTGTTTAACTTCTCCTCCTGATGAGCTGACGGGCTGCAGGTTCAGGCTCACAGCGCGACTCAAGGCTGATTTATGGTTCCGCGTTACACCAACGCAGACGGCGTAGGGTACGCGGCGACGCGTGCACTACGCCGTAGGCTACGCCGTACCCTACGGCGTAGGCTCTGCGTCGATTTAGCGCAGAACCATAATTCAGGCTTCACAGCGCGACTCCACTGTCCACCGGCGCCCGGCTCGTGCTCGTCGCGGCGTGCAGCTCCTCGCCACGCCGACTCCGCGCTCATATATTTAATACATTTATAAAGCCCATATATTTAAAAATAAAAATAAATCCCCGCCTGGCTGAGCCCCAACGCTGAGGCCATGGCAGATAGGTAACGCAGCACCGCTCTGCTCACTCGCACATTACGTGAGCAGATCACGTGACTGGTCAAATCGCAGCCTTTGCGGTTAGAAAATCTTGTTTTATCACATCGCGATATTATCGCAAATGCAATTATCCCCACAGCCATCAGACTCTATAATAACCAACTGTAGCCACCCATGTGCAATAAACCTGTCTCTTTATAAGTGCAATAACCACTAAATACCTCAAGTATTTTTGAAAATATTTGTACATTTTTTTGTAAATATTATCCATTTTTTTTAGTGTTTACTATTTTTTTCTCTCTTGTACATACTCTTTTTCTACTTTTTTATATTGCTCTTTTTATTATTTAACTACTTATTGGTTATTTCTATTTTACATTTTTTGTACAAAGTGTGTGTGTGTTTTAGCTGCTGCACGACTGAATTTCTCCTCTGGGAGATAAATAAAGTCTTCTATTCTATTCTATTGTATTCTATTGTATTCTATTCTATTCTATTCTATTCTATTCTATTCTATTCTATTCTATTCTATTCTATTAATCGTTCAGCCCTATTAGTTGCTCCCCTAGTTCTAATTCCACTGTTTTGTTTGTTTACCAATTGGCAGAGTATTTCTGGGGCAAAGGTTATTCACACATTTGAAAATAAGTTTTAAAAATGAGAAGCTTACAAAACTGTCAAAACTTGATAGATTGTATTTTTTTGATTTTGGTTTCTGCTGTGATGGGTTTTCTTCACCCCAGTCCTCCCGGCCCGGCCCGGCATGTTGGAGAAGTTTCCTTGCTTCCACACACCTGGTTCAGATACACGGGCCCTTAGCACGCCGGTGCAGACCCCGGTGACAGGCGGATGGGGATCAGGTCATTGATCCTTGACTGGAACAGGAAAACCCCGGTTTAAGGTTTCATGAGACGCTTGTTCCCGGAGGGAAGAACTGCTAACTGTTACCACTAAACCGTCCCCTCGGGTCCAGGACGTGTGGAGGCGAGTGCTCCGTCTCCTCTTCAGTTAATCACGTCTTTGTTGCCGCTCCTCTCCCACTAATCCACATTTCTTGGTTAATCCTTTCATAATTCTCCTGAATGTAAATCCTCTCAGATTTAGCAGAAGTTCCGGGAGCTTGGAGAGAAACTTATTTCCAACTCCGACATGATTCAGCTTGGTTTCTCAGGCTTAAACTGACAAACCCGATGGGCTGTAAGGGGAGAAGCCTGCGGATACCTGCCAGGAAAGTCTGAGGGTTTCGGGGGGGCTCAGGCAAGATTCTGGGGGGGTTCCCTGTTTTATAAAACCAAAGTTCTGCAGAGCGTGAAGGTTTAAACCCTCCCCCCAGTGGTTTTCTGGAGGGTGCTTTGTTTTTACTTATATTTCATCTTTTTTTTTATCATAAACGGTGGCATCCACAATGATGTCAATCAAACAAACATTATACACATATTTTCACTTCCAAACCCCTCGGACCTAAGCATCCGATGAAAACAATTCATAATTAATAATAAGGAAAACAGAAAAAAAGATAATACAGTACAACAATAAAAAACAAACAAACAAACCAAAAAAAAGGACAAAATAAAACATAATTAAAGCTGCAAGCAGCGATGAACGGGCCCTCCACCTTTGTGCACGTTCAGGCTGCAGTGGAAGCTTGTATGACTTACATGTAGATTCTTCAGGCCTGGACATCAGATATCGACCAATCAGAAGAAGGGGCGGGGCTAATTCATGCCAATGAAGGTCAAGTACTCAAAACCGAGTCCGATGACACCACCCACGACTCTCTATGTCAAACCATTCAAAAGTTATTTCAGAAAGTAGGAACTATCACATATGGACCAATCAGATGAAGGGTGGGCGCGCTTTTTGGCGTCTAGCGTCGCCACGGTAACGTTTTTGACTGAGAAAAGTAATGCGCGTCGTCGCAGGATGGAGACGCACATTTTGATGTATAACACACCTGGGTGCACGTTACGGTTCGGGCCGTATTAACTGCCGAAGGAATGGCATAAATTGCGCCAAAATTACACGATTAATTGAAAATGGCCGACTTCCTGTTTGTTTCGGCCATGGCGCCAAGACACTTTTCTTTAAGTTGTGCCATGATACAGGTGTGTACCGATTTCCGTGCATGCACGTCAAACCGTATTGTGGGGCTTGAGGCACAAAGTTTTCTAGGGGGCGCTGTTGAGCCATTAGGCCACGCCCATTCATGCAAACCATTAAATATCACATTTTTCGCCAGGCCTGGCTTGGTGCAAAATTTGGTGACTTTTGGGGCACGTTTAGGGGGGCAAAAAGGCCCTCATTTTGTCGGAAGGAAAATAAAGAATAAAGAAAGAAGAATTCCTACAGATACAATAGGGCCTTCGCACTGTAAGTGCTCGGGCCCTAATAATATCAAAAACTGGACAAGGATAGCTGCAACAATGTAGTCCATATCAGTTTTAAATACATCTTTCAAGTTTGGCTTTAATGTGATCTGCTGCCGTATACCAAAATAAAATATTTAGTTGTTTTGCATTATGGATTTGGGCTGTAAATATTTCCAGATAGATAATATCAAGAAAAGTTAAATACCAATGGGAGATGTTAAGTGTGTGGTGGTTTCCATCTTACTGCAATTATCTGTTTTGCTGCTGTTAGGCCAGCAAGGAAAATTCAGTTTTGACATAGTGAAGCATTAATTGTGGATAAATTATTTAAAATAAGTGTTTGAGTGTTTGGAAGGTGCTTTTTAAAGTCTTTTTTCATGGCACATGGGCAGAACCTGCAGGCCCAGGAAGGGGCTGGACACGCCCACTTTATTTCAGTCCCAGCTGGGGTTGGTCAGATCGGCTGCCTAAGCGTATCCTAATTTAGTGTCGTAGTGGGGGGGGGGGCACTGCCTTTACTGGCAGTATGGGGACAGGAGGGGGGGGCATGCGGTGAGGGGTCAAAGGCCGGGCTTGAACCCGGACGGCCAGCGAGAGGACTATGGGGCGCCTGCTTATCGCCAGGGCTGGGGATCCATTCAAATGTCAAGATTTGATTCCGATTCTTAAGATTCAGAATCGATTATCAAGATTTGATTCGATTTGATTCTATTCCGATATCGATTTGGGTTAGTGTTATTCAAAAGTTTTTTCAGCTGTTGCATGAATGATATGACTGTAGTTCTGCAACATATTAATACTAGTATTATATTGAGATTCAACAGCAAGTATTGCAGCTAATGATGCTGTAAGGACCAATCAGCTCCCAGGTACTCCAACTCCAACAGATCCAGGGAGGAAACAGAGACGTATGAAATCGGTTTTATTTTTCCCATTTTTGAGAATTTGGTTTTTAGCATTTTATGCAAATGTAACCTGAAGACAAAGAACAATAGACAATTTATGCAATTATAACTGAAAACTTTCATGTTTTCCTACCTTTAAACATATTTAAAGGCAAAAACATGGCACTAGTTATGCTTGTGTCCCACAAAACATTCCTTTTTTGGGCATAAACAAAAAAAAGATTGATCTTTAGACATACAAATCGATTTTTAGGAATTAATATGAGAATCGATTTAGAATCGGAAAATCGATTTTCTTCAACACAGGCCTAGTTATCGCGTTGAGCTAAAGAGCGTCAGGCTGAGTTGGACATCTGAACATGTCCCTCAATGCTTTGGGAACCGGCTCCCAGTGGTCAGTTGAGGCACGGACTGGATGCTTAATGACGTCGGGCTGTTCTCCTCAAATGCTGATGTGGAGGCCGGCCGTGCAGTCTGGGCCCCCAAAGTGGACCCTGTGCATTTGCACAGGCAGCATGTGCAAAGGAGCGGCTCTAAAAATAGACATCTTTGTATGAATCTCTGGTCCAGACGTCAGTAGACGGAGAGAACCCCCCCATTCCCCCGTCCCCCCGTCCACTGAAATGGTTCCAGTGCTCCAGTCGAGACTCCAGACCGACTGCCAGCTGCAGAATCACTAAGTCAGAAGCCAGAGCGTTCGGTCTGATCCAGCAGAACAGTGGAGCGTTGCGTCTTAGGGCCGTGAGCTCACCAGTCCTCTCATTTTCCTGTCGTTGAAACTTCCAGTGCTGCCACTCACTGTTTCTGAATGCTGCCCACTGTGCTGCATTCAAAGCCCTGACATGAGTTGCACGTATGAGCAGCGGGGGCAGCTTCTGGGTCTGTGGGGGCGTTAGCAGGCGCTGATACGTGCTGCGTACGTCAGCTGCGGGTTATTATTACGTGTCCATAGCAACAGAGCTTATTTACATGGTGTGTGATAGTCCGGTGTACCTGGTTTGAGTCGGGACTCCAGCCTTCAGCTGATCCGGGGCTACACCTCATGAAACGAGCCCAACCCTCTAATGGCGCTTTTCCACTAGTACCTACCCAGCTCTACTCATCTCATATCGGCTCGACTCAACTCGGCCAAGTTTCTTTCCCACTACAATTCAGCTGGAGCAGAAGTAGGAGGTTGGAGTGAAGCTGCTGTGATGTATTTGATTGTGTGATCTAAACAAAGAAGAAAACAATACTAAAGATGTAGAACCTGGAGGAGATGATAGATGTGCTGCTGGGTCTGTGGCTTGTGTTCCATATCAAGTTAAAAAATGAGAGTGAGAGAAGCTTCAAGCAGCAACGCTTTTTAACTTTTGTTAGTTTGTCTCTGCGCTGCTGAAAAGTCAGCTGGAGCCGTGAGCAGCTATGAAGAGACAGATCTCCTGGTAGATCTGGTCGTTCCTTATCGCCCGTCTAGATCCCTTTTTAATTCTCTCCTCAGCACCAGGTTTATGAACATCTGACCCTCAGAGTTGGATCACCAAACAGACTTTTTCTGCCGTTGCTGGTTGAATAAAATGAACAAGAATCCGTCAGAGTCTCTTTCTCTGATTTCCTCCTCCTGACTCAGACGTCTGACTCCAACCCCCCGACCAATCGGTGGCCTGTAGTGTGATGATGTCAGATACAGCCGACTCAGCCGCTTAGAACCTCGGCAGAATAGATACAGAAAAGTATCTACTCGGCACGTTAGACCCCTAGTGGAGAAGAACCAAACAGAGGCGAGTCAAGTCGATTCGGGCTGAGTAGGTACTAGTGGAAAAGCGCCGTAAATGGACCGTTGCCCTCCCCGCCGGTGCCGGTGCTGCACCAAGAATTAGTGACGGAGGAGAAGACTTGGTTGATTCAGCTCTCCTTCCCCTTGAGTTGATCTGTTCATCTTCCCCCGGCCGTACCCCCACTGGATCTTTCACCTCGTCCTCACGACCCGTCGGACCGCGAGACACCTCCCCTTGGAAACGCGCTCCTGCTTAGGTTGTTTAGCCACAATGCCCACAATGCCTTGCAGTCCACGTCTTTGAGCTGCATCAGAGTTGGTCTGCACATTCACGCCTCCCCGAGCGAACCGGACTTCCCAAACTCTGCTGCCAAACAGGGTTGGTGCGAGTGCACCCTCGGGTGAAGAGCAGGTCAGGTTTTAAATTAGAGAAGAAAAAATACCTACGGCGAATGGGCGATGATGTCACGGGGGCTGATGGCCACAGACTAATTGCGATCAAAGCCTTGTGGGTGGACAGGTTTCCCAGCGGTGGTCGGATCCCACGCGCTTCTCTGTGTGTGTTTGTGTGCAAGTGGGAAGGAAGGAGAGAAAAAGAGTCTAAAATTAGATCACAATGAGACAGAAGCGTCGTCTCTGCCAGAGAAACACGGTAAACTTCCCTCGTCTCACACAAAAGCTGGGCCTGTGAAAGCATGTTCAGCAGCTGTGGTTCTGGGCTGGGTTTGACATCGGTCTGACACAATGAAAGCGTGGGACTCAGCGCTGTGGGCTACAAACAAAGAAGCACTCTCAATAACTGATGCTGAGGACGGGAAACAACAGTTGTAAACTGGACTCAGCAGTTCAGCAAGCATCAGATAAAAACCCACAAACATGCGGCCCAACATCAATGAAGTCACACGTGCTGCCAAGATGTCAGTTCAGACCAGAAACATTCAACTGCAAGCATTTTTTAATAAATAATCACCATTCCCGTTCCAGTATTAACTCGTCGGCGTTGCTTTTCCACCAAAGTGGTTCCAGTTGTGGTTCCGAGCCAGCGCCTGACTTAGAACAAGTCCTTTGTATTTCAGCAACCAACCATGAAGACAGCACTGGGTCAGAGTCCCAAAACTCTGCTGGTCCAGATGAAAGACCCGGTCCTATCAGGACCATCGTTGTTGGATCAGATCCGTCAGCAAGTGGAGAAGAAACGGAGCAAAGTGAAGACCAAAGGACACCAGAAGCAGCAGTGGTCCTGGACAGGACGGTCCGCTTCACCTCAATCTGACACCACATCTCCAATGATTTAGGGCCAATCCTAATACACCCCCTACTTTCTACCACTAGCCCTAAAAATGAAGCCACAGGCGTAGGGCCCTTGTAATCCTCCCTAGAGATTGGGACACCACTTGCTACGTCACTGCGTGGTTTACGTTCGGGTACGTAAGCGACTGCGTAGTTACGTTTGCACAAACGTCACACCATATCAGGAAGCCCAGAGATAAAAGCTGTTTTAATTTCAGCTGTAGTGCTGTTAATATGCCACTTTATTAAGTTTTAATATTTTTTCAGGCGTAAAAGTAACCGTTAAGATCCCCAACCTGGGCTCAGTTTATCCAAATAACGCCTGTTAAGAAATTTGCTCTGATGTTTTTAGGATGAGAAGAGCCGCCGGGTCAGGAGCTGATTTATGGTTCCGCGTTAAATCGACGCAGAGCCTACGGCGCGCTGCGTAACCTACGCCGTAGGCTTTGCATTGGTGTAACGCGGAACCATAAATGAGCCTTTATTCTGGCGTGATCTTCGCAACAACGGGCAAACGAGTGATTATGTACATTCACTGAGTGAATATTATGAAAGTAAAATATATATTTCTTGCTAGAAATGTAGTCAAAATGCATTTTTATGCAGAAACTAACTCAAAATATTGATTTTATTCACTAAAAAATTATAAAAAAATGTTTTTGTTTTTGTAGTCTGCAAATGATGACGTAAAGCATTCTGGGAAATTTTCTCAGGCCCTCCGTCGCAAAGTCAGCATCTGAAATCCCTCGTTCTGAAGGGCTAGATTCATACACACTAGCCCTCGTTATATCCACTAGCCCTACATGCAAAGAGGAATTGGGACACCACTACCCTCACGGGAACGCGCAAAATTTAGGGGTAGTGCTGAAAAGTAGGGGTTGGGGGGGGTATGGACTGGGCCTTAAACTTAAAGAAGTAGCCTCTAATCTTCCAGGCCACTTGGAAGTGGCCTGGAAAGCAGCAGTAGGACAGATTTGAGTGTTTTAAAACAACAATGTCCGGTGCACCTCATAAAGTGCCAGTGTCAGGTGTCCCTGACACCCAAACAGCTCGTAGTGGCTTTCATATGCTCAGCATAGAAAGGTGTGTTCATTGGTGCCAACTGTTAGTCAGGACAACCTTTGCATAGATGCAGACTGACCATCTGAGCCAAATAAACACCTTGCTCTGTGGATTTCACTTTGTCAAGGTGACCTCACGGAACGGCTCGTTGTCATTGGCTGTAGCCTGAATAAGGACTCCCTACATGGCTTCAGACATTTAGATTACTGGTTTTGTATCGGTCGGCTATCGGTAATGGTTTGGTGATGGTCCGTGAGCGTCTTTGACGGAAGTGTTCCCACAACAACTCCTGACCACTTGATGATTATCCACCGATGTGTCAGCAAGCTCTGCGACTGACCAACTGGGATTAAGTCATCTGTATCTGACATCATCACACTACAGGCCACCGATTGGTCGGGGGGTTGGAGTCAGACGTCTGAGTCAGGAGGAGGAAATCAGAGAAAGAGACTCTGATGGATTCTTGTTCATTTTATTCAACCAGCAACGGCAGCAAAAGTCTGTTTCTGATCCAACTCTGAGGTGCAGATGTTCATAAACCTGGTGCTGAGGAGAGAATTAAAAAGGGATCTAGACGGAGATAAGGAACGACCAGATCTACCAGGAGCTCTGTCTCTTCATAGCTGCTCACGGCTCCAGCTGACTTTTCAGCAGCACAGAGACAAACTAAAAAACATCTAACATCTATCATCTCCTCCAGGTTCTACATCTTTAGTGTTGTTGTCTTCTCCATTTAGATCACACAATCAAATACGTCACAGCAGCTTCACTCCAACCTCCTACTTCTCCTCCAGCTGAATTGTAGTGGAAAAGAAACTTGGCCGAGTTGAGATGAGTAGAGGCGAGTAGGTACCAGTGTAAAAGCGCCATTAGGAATGGCAGCAGAACCGTCCTCTGGCTTCTCAAATCCACCACGTGATGAACTGCTCTTGGTTATGAGGCTGTGGTTCCCAGCTGACATCCCGGCTGGCGAGGCGGCTCTCAGCTGCCTGCCGTGTTTGCTCCTGAGTTTCAGGTTGAAGCGTTCCTCAGTACAGTGCTCCGTAGGACTGACAAGACGCCGCCGTTCTACTGGCTGCTTTTAACTCTCCTGCCCACTTGTTCGCTTTTTATAGCACATGAGGTGTTCTGAACTCGATTCATGTGGAACTGCATTGGGCGTGTGATGTGCGTGTTTCAGGAAGGAGTTGAAAACGGCTGTTACACTGCAAAAACTCAAAATCTTAACAAGAATATTTGTCTTATTTCTAGTTAGAATGTCTCATTTTTAGTAAAAAAAATCTCATTACACTTAAAACAAGACTTTTAAAACAACAATTTTCACCTGTTTCAAGTGGATTTTCATTTAAAATAAGTAGAAAAATCTGCCAGCAGAACAAGATTTTTTTGCTTGTAATGAGAAGATAAATCTTGAACCACTGGCAGATTTTTCTACTTATTTCAAGGGAAAATTTACTTGAAACTGGTAAAAAATTGTCAAATAAGTTATTTTTCTGGTAATGACTGATGATTTTCTGACTAAAAATTATACATTTTAACTAGAAATAAGACAAATATTCCTAGTAAGATTTTGAGTTTTTGCAGTGTAGCGGGTTAGCAAATATTGGGCGGGCCTCAGGGGGTGCACAATACGGGATGCTGTGCAGCATCGTCCCGTGTAAAGCTCCGGTACCTCCACGGGGCGGTGCTGCTCCTCTCCGACAGTCCCGGCCCGATCTGAATATTCTGCAGAACCACCCCGAAGTTGACGGGAGTGCAGCTTCATCAGTGTTAACTGCAGAGCGATAACCGTTTTATTTACTGTGTTATTGAGAAGGTATCCTTTTTTTTAAACTTTGACATAGTGGCTGGTGTTACTGATCTGGCGGTCATGTGACTTCGTAAAGGGTCGTTCTTCTGCGTGATGTTTTCTTCTTCATCCCTCATTGATGGAGATTTGATGGAGGAGGCTTTCTGCCCCTGGAATCATTGACATTGTGAGATTCACCCAGAAAAACCTGTCTCTTCTTCTTTGTTTTGTTTTGTTTCATTTTTGGATCCCCATTAATGGACGCAAAACGCCAGCTAATCTTCCTGGGGTCCATGAAGATTAAAAGTACATTCACATAAAAACACATTTACATATATATATATATATATATATATATATATATATATATATATATATATATATATATATATATATATATATATATATATATATATATATATATATATCATATAATACTAGTATATGACTACATACATATACAAATAAATATAACACTCCAAGACCCCCCCCCACACACTAAATTCACCCACAACATTGCATTAGCAACGTCACTATAGTGGTAATTATCTTTCTAACTACATTGAGCTGTATATTTCATACACTATACAGTACATCACAAAATGTATATTAAACATATATATTAAACATTGTGTATGTCTGTAGCCAAAAGGAACCTTTTTAGTTGCTTTTTAAAACTGTCTGCTTGTTGCTTTAGTAATGGCATAAACCTGTTCCACTGTGACTACGTTTACATGCAGTCAAAATTCGGGTTATTGCTAATATTCCGGTTACTGAAACATTCAGAATATTCCGTTTACATGGTAATTAATCATTTGGGATATCTGGATCAAACCTGTGACGCACGGAGAACATGATGACGCAAACAGCGTCATTTCCACTTCTTCTTCCTGTATCCAAATTCAAAACAAATGCTGCTTCGTGCAACTTTTCTCTCACCTTCTTGTAAATCTGGCTATCCCGGTACTTTCTACCGTCTACAAATGCAGAAATGTTCATATCCTTCATTACATTTATGAAGTGATTAGTCTCCTCCTGGTCTTGTGTTTCTCCGTGTTTATAAGAACTTCCTGGACTCAAAAGACCAGGATTCCTTGTAAACAGAGCATGTGCAGAAAACAAATTCCTGTTCCGTTTGATGGGATATTCCGTTTGGTGTTTACATGACCCAATATTCGGGTGTTAAAAGGAGTAACCCAGGGGTGAATATTCGGGTTTTTAAAAACTCCAATATGAGCAAATTCGGGTTATTCAAAAGGGGTTATTGGTGTTTACATGGCCCTGCAAAACCGGGTTATTGCCAATATTAGGGTTTTAAAAGGGGTATTGACTGTATGGAAACGCAGTCAGTGAGATGAACCTGGACATAGAAGTTCTTTTCATTGCATTTGATCCTGGTAAAGGAGTAGAAACATGACCCCTGCTAACTTGTCTTGTCCTTTGCTCATGTTTGTCTTTGGAAAATGTTATTTTTGAGTGCAGGCAGTTTGGTTGTTTAGACACAGTTATATTCCTGAATAATGTTAGTAAATTACGTGTTAATCTGTCCTCTACTTTCATCCAGGCAAGATCACAATGCATTTGGTCAACAGCCTTTCTAATAGAACACTGAGTGCAAGGCGAGCTGCTCTATTCTGCTCTAAATCTGAAGTTTGTTTGACCAGATAGCTGAACAGTAGTCAAGGTGTGATAATACCAAGGTTTGAATCACAAATACCAAGGTTTGAATAATAAATAATAATTTGGGTCTGTGGATAGGTGGGTAAAGCATCAAAAGATTTCTTCATCATTTTACTTTAGTGAATTCAGAAAACACAGGTCTATCTAGAAGAGCAGATAAAAGCGAGCGGCGTGGCAGGCTGGTACCCAGCTGGTGCCAGCGTTGGCTCCGGGGATGCGCTACATGCGGTCACTGGGCTGGACTGGAGCTTCACTGGAACCTGATTGTCATTGTCACCAGCTTTGTGTTCAGATTACTGCAGACATCCCAGATATACTGAAATGGGGCTTGTTTTTAATCTTTAGCCATATGGCGCCTTGGGAGAAGAACAGGGCTGAGGGGGAAGGGTGGGGTGATGCATTTAGGTCAGTCTGCACCATGAAACAAAGAGTAGACTAATCCGTCATGATAAACTCAGATGGAGCGGTTTTTTTCATGCAAAGGTAGTGTTCTACATGTGGATATGCTCTCAGTTCACACACTGGGGATGTTAGGCATCTTCAGGGATGCTAAAGAAATGTTCTTTTTTTTAAGTTTAAATGCTTCAGTAGTAGATTTTGTTAAGCTTTTATAGACAATAAACAACAACGGCTTCAAGTTCACTTAACAGGATCTGGTGGGAGTGCTGAAAAGGGCTGGAAAACTTTCAGGGAACGCTCCAGAAACTTTCCAAACTAAGCTGGCTCGTGAAACGTAACATGGGAATGTTTGGTACTTCACAGGAACTTAACGATAATTCTTTGTAAATTTGTGTCAATCATTTAGATACATGAATACAAACAGGTTTGTTCATTGACAAACAGACAAGGATGAAACTCAAAGAACTTGCTTTAAGAGAGAGCTTCAATTTAATCCAGATGCAGGTGGTCCAGCTGGTCCAGCTGGTCCAGGTGTATCAAGTGGTCCAGGTGGTCCAGGTCAGGTGTTTCAGGTGGTCCAGGTGTTCTAGGTGTTTCAGGTGGTCCAGGTGGTCCAGGTGTTTCAGGTGGTGCAGGTGCTCCAGGTGGTCCAGGTGTTTCAGGTGTTTCAGTTGGTCCAGGTGGTCCAGGTGTTTTAGGTGGTTCAGGTGGTCCAGGTGTTTCAGTTGGTCCAGGTTGTCCAGGTGTCTCAGGTGGTCCAGTGTTTCAGGTGGTCCAGGTGGTCCAGGTATTTCAGTTGGTCCAGGTGGTCCAGGTGTTTCAGTTGGTCCAGGTGGTCCAGGTGTTTCAGGTGGTCCAGGTGTTTCAGATGGTCCAGGTGTTTCAGGTGCTCCAGGTGGTCCAGGTGTTTCAGGTGGTCCAGGTGTTCTAGGTGTTTCAGGTGGTCCAGGTGTATCAGGTGGTCCAGGTGTTTCAGGTGGTCCAGATGTTTCAGGTGGTCCAGGTGGTTCAGTTGGTCCAGGTGTTTCAGTTGGTCCAGGTGTATCAGGTGGTCCACGTGTTTCAGGTGGTCCAGGTGTTTCAGTTGGTCCAGGTGTATCAGGTGGCCCAGGTGTATCAGTTGGTTCAGGTGTCCAGGTGGTCCAGGTGTTTCAGGTGGTGCAGGGGTTTCAGTTGATCCAGGTGTATCAGGTGGTCCAGGTGTTTCAGGTGATCCAGGTGTTTCAGGTGGTCCAGGTGGTCCAGGTGTTTCAGGTGGTCCAGGTGGTCCAGGTGTTTCAGGTGGTCCAGGTGTTTCAGATGGTCCAGGTGTTTCAGGTGCTCCAGGTGGTCCAGGTGTTTCAGGTGGTCCAGGTGTTCTAGGTGTTTCAGGTGGTCCAGGTGTATCAGGTGGTCCAGGTGTTTCAGGTGGTCCAGATGTTTCAGGTGGTCCAGGTGGTTCAGTTGGTCCAGGTGTTTCAGTTGGTCCAGGTGTATCAGGTGGTCCACGTGTTTCAGGTGGTCCAGGTGGTTCAGTTGGTCCAGGTGTTTCAGTTGGTCCAGGTGTTTCAGTTGGTCCAGGTGTATCAGGTGGTCCACGTGTTTCAGGTGGTCCAGGTGTTTCAGTTGGTCCAGGTGTATCAGGTGGCCCAGGTGTATCAGTTGGTTCAGGTGTCCAGGTGGTCCAGGTGTTTCAGGTGGTCCAGGGGTTTCAGTTGATCCAGGTGTATCAGGTGGTCCAGGTGTTTCAGGTGATCCAGGTGTTTCAGGTGGTCCAGGTGGTCCAGGTGTTTCAGGTGGTCCAGATGTTTCAGGTGGTCCAGGTGGTTCAGTTGGTCCAGGTGTTTCAGTTGGTCCAGGTGTGTCAGGTGGTCCAGGTGTTTCAGGTGATCCAGGTGTTTCAGGTGGTCCAGGTGTTTCAGGTGGTCCAGGTGTTTCAGGTGATCCAGGTGTTTCAGGTGGTTCAGGTGGTCCAGGTGTTTCAGGTGGTCTTGGTTATGAGGCTGTGGTTCCCATGCGCCCCAGGTGGCATCGCAGACAGGAACTAACTACAGCCACACAGAACGTTAGATTAACAGTATTTACAAAGTCGTACAGGTTTAGAAGAAGAGAATCTGAACTGAGATTGAAGGACATTTGAGGGCTCTCAAGTCCCAGGCACGGAGCGCGAAACCCATGCATTTCAACGAGTTCTCGCACTCTCACGCCCACAAGGCATTTCTCACGCTGAGAAATCATTAACTTCACCGCACAGAAATCCCAACAGCGCATCTTAAAAAGGAGTCACAGGCAGCTCAGAGCAGCTGTCTGGAGTCACCAACCAAACAGCCAATCAGAAAATAGAAGTTTTTGTTGCCAGGTGAAGTCTGAGTTTCAGCTTCAAGCGCTTTATCCCCTGTTCGACATCGCTCTGCGCGCTCAGCTAAACTGGGCAGTCAGCTGGCTGGCTTATGTTCTTTTAAACGTGCTTTTCCACTAGTACCTACTCAGCCCGACTCGACTCGCCTCCACTCGGTTTTGTGCTTTCCCACTAGGGGTCTACCTGTGCCGAATAGATACTTTTTCTGTATCTACTCCGCCGAGGTTCTTAGCAGCTGAGCCGGCTGTATCTGACATCATCACTACAGGCCACTGATTGGTCGGGGGTTGGTAATCAGACGTCTGAGTCAGGAGGAGGAAATCAGAGAAAGAGACTCTGACGGCTTCTTGTTCATTTTATTCAACCAGCAATGGCAGCACAAAAGTCTGTTTCATGATCCAACTCTGAGGTGCAGATGTTTATAAACCTGGTGGCTGAGGAGAGAATTAAAAAGGGGTCTAGACGGGCGATAAGGAACAACCAGATCTACCAGGAGCTCTGTCACTTCATAGCAAGTGTCCCACTTGAAGCTTCTCTCACTCTATCTACTATCTACTCGGCACGTTAGACCCCTGTTGGGAAAGCACCAAACCGAGGCGAGTCGAGTCGGGCTGAGTAGGTACTAGTGGAAAAGCGCCATTACTTCTGCGGTGCAGTGAACAAGTGAGAGAAACAGTATCTCAAACAGACCGCGCACATGCAGGGATGGCCTCAGGTGTGCTGCTTTCTTGCCATAACTCGTCTGTTGGGACTTCTCCGGGATCCTAACATGCAGTTGGCAGAAGCAACGGCATAACGGACCGGACCGAGTACGTTATGAAATGAAAATCTTCCATCAGCAGATGGCTGGTGTAGATGAAGATGGATGAGTGGCGTACAGGTCTGAAACGCGCTGTACGTGGAGAACAGCGAAGTGCAGATTATCTGCTCCATTACTGGGATTTAGGTCATCACCGGAGAAGTTCACGTTGATGTCACCGAACGGATGCTTTTCAGCGGCTGACGAAGGGATGCTGTTTGTCTGTCCTTCCGTGGAACCCAGGAATGACGCACGGAGTGAATTCAATTCAATTCAATTCAATTTTATTTATATAGCGTCTAATACAACAGATGTTGTCTCTAGACGCTTTCCAGAGATCCAGAACATGAACATAAACATAAACATAAACATAAACATAAACCCCCGAGCAATTATTATATAAACAATGGCAGGTAAAAACTCCCTTAGTGGGAGAAAAGCCTTAAGCCAAACAGTGGCAAGGAAAAACTCCCCTTTAGGAGGAAGAAACCTTGAGCAGGACCAGGCTCATAAGGGGGGACCCTCCTGCCGAAGGCCAGACTGGGGGAGTCAGGGACGTCGACATGAATGCTTCTGCTGATTTGTTTTGTGGACATCACAATAACTTTCCAAATAACTGTTGTGAGAGTCTTGTCCAAAGCTGTGAATGGTGCAAGATGAGCAACATCACACAATGTTTTATTTCTGCAAAAGAGATACGTAGTGCTGCATGGCGTCTACGTACCTCCTACCTGCACCCACAGGGACGGAGAAGCAGCCAGATGCTTCTGATCACATTCAGTTGATCTAAATGATGTATGAGCATCTTTGAAGCAGATACATTGAAAGTTTGCTGGTCTGAAGCAGTCAGGTTTGTGTGCACATGGATCTGGGCATGTGCACATAGTTCCTAAAGGACATTATTCAAAAAACATTCGGCTTGGTTTTCTTCACAGTTATTTTTTCCAGGAATGAAGGTCCCAGAAAGTTCACTCTAAGGTCCGGCTGTGCGAGAGGAGGGACCGTCTGGCTCCCGTCTGCTGCTCGTCTGCTGCTCGTCTGCTTCTCCTCTGCTGCTCGCACAGTGGCGTAAAGATAATCCTGATGATCATATTTATTAATTATTACCTTTGTAAATAGCAAAAGCTCTCTATTTACCGGTCAATCTACGCACCCACCCTCACCTATGGTCATGAACTTTGGGTAGTGACCGAAAGGATAGAAAGATCGCGGATACAAGCGGCCGAGATTAGTTTCCTCCGCAGGGCGGCTGGACGCTCCCTTAGAGATGAGTTTCCTCCGCAGGGTGGCTGGACGCTCCCTTAGAGATGAGTTTCCTCCGCAGGGTGGCTGGACGCTCCCTTAGAGATAGGGTGAGGAGTTCGGTCACCCGGGAGGAGCTCGGAGTCGAGCCGCTGCTCCTTCACATTGAGAGGAGTCAGCTGAGGTGGCTTGGGCATCTGTACCGGATCCTCCTGGATCCTCCCCAGGGAGGTGTTCCAGGCATGTCCCTCCTCCCTAGGAAGGTGTTCCAGGCATGTCCCTTGCCAATGGACCTCTGGACAGTCTCTGGACCTCTGGAAGTCTCTGGACCACATGGACCTTTGGACAGCCTCTGGTGGTCTGAACAGTCTCTGGACCACGCGGACCTCTGGACAGCCTTTGGACCATGCGGACCTCTGGACAGTCTCTGGATCACATGGACCTTTGGACAGTCTCTGGACCACATGGACCTCTGTTTAGTTTGGTTTGTTGTTGGTTTGCGACATTTGCCTTTTTTCTCTCAGTGTTTGAAATCAAATCTGTTTTTGGTCTCCGGGGTAAGACTTACTCCAGGTCACCTTTGTGTTTACTTTCTGGTTCCTCTATGTGTTACGACTAAACTGCCTAATGAGGCTGCACATTTTCCTTCCAGAAAAATGACGTTAGTATTTATCATGGCGGGACAGGAAGTGGCTTCTTCGATCCCGGATATCACCCTCTGAAAGAGTCCTCCTCCTAAAATTCTCCGATCCCTGCCCATCCAGTAGCTGCTTGTAAACCTACGTGCCTACTCTTTGCGGTTGGGTTCTGGCCTGAACAGGGCAGGGCACTTTGCTCAAGTTGGGTGTAGAGGACTCGCATGGACCGCAAAGCCAGACAGTTTATTTGAAGCCCCAGCTTTACGTAGTCATTATAGTGTGGTGCTCTGGTAGCCTGTGTTTCTGTCTCTGTCTGCCACAGATGTGGCTCCGGTGTGCTCTGTGTGTGTGTGTGTGTGTGTGTGTGTGTGTGTGTGTGTGTGTGTGTGTGTGTGTGTGTGTGTGTGTGTGTGTGTGTGTGTGTGTGTGTGTGTGTGTGTGTGTGTGTGAGTGTGTGGACCCAGATTCCTCTGCAGTCCTTTTTTATGAGGGAGGCCACTGGAAGTATCTGCTGCTTTAGCATGTTTCAAGTCATTAACAATAAGTTTAACATAAAGCTTGCCCTTTTTTGATGCATAAAATGTCCCAAATACTCTTTGTGTTTGGGTTTATATACGGATATTTGCAGCTAAATGATTAGATTATTATAACTTGTATTTTAAAGTTATTTGATATGGCCCAACTGTTTGGGACAGTCTCCTTAAGGATTGAATCTTTGCCTGGCACGTTAAATACATGTTTGCTTGTAGAGTAACACCAGCGTTTTAGTTGTTAACATTTTTTCTAGAGATGGACCGATTTGTGTTTTTCTACGGACAATGTTGATTGTTAAAAAATGGCCAATAATGGGCTGAGCAGTTTATCTGTCTACCTCTGAATTATCATCATATATTCTGTTTGTATCTTAAGAAAGAGACTGAACCGTGAACACGGATGGTCACTTAAACTTTGGTACATAGGTCAGCTGGAAATTGTTGGACTTTTTGAGCCACATGGCCACACGGACAATTTAGAGTCTTGAAGGAGCATAACAAACATGTTTCTCGACTGTGGGAGGAGGCTGGCATGGCCAGAGAAAAACCATACCAGCTTGGGTGAACTAAACAAACCCCGCTCAGCAAGGCTGCGGCTACAAACATCCACCCATCCACCAGTGCTGCAGAACACCAGCCTCTTCTTTTCCCCATGGTTTCCATGGGTTCCCTCACAGCACGTATCTGATGATGGACAGATATAGTCATCATATTGATCAGAGAACAAATCAAACATTGAAAGCCTCTTAATAGGCAAAATAAATAAAGGAATTAGGACTGAAAGGATGTCACGTCTTGTGATGAGAATGACTATCACCAGCCTACAGAGGGCTGAATTCAAAGTCAACCTCGAAGACCAAAGGGGCCGGATTCCTCCTGGTGAGCAGTAGGGTCTGACAGTAGGTTGGGTAGTGAGTTGGGACATGACTTCAGTTTTTTGGGTGTTGACATATAGCCCGAGTGATTGATAAAGAGAGGAGATGGTGTTGAGGGTGTGCTGCATGGACCCTGGCCTGTGTGCTAAGACTGCACAGTCGTCAGCATATTGCAGCTCACAGATTTGGCTAGTCTTTGTCTTTGTGTGGGCCTGGAGGCGCTGGATGTTAAAAAAGCTTCCGTCAAGACGGTATTCTAGGTTGACACCATCTTCAGGGTCCAGGGCACCATGGAAAAGGTATGTGATGGTGAGAGAAAGAGGTTGAAGAGTACCGGCGCCAAGACACAGCCTTACCTCACCCCAATTTTCCCTTTGAATGACTCTGACTGGAGTTTCCCATTGTATCCCATTGTGTAGTTGTTTCAGATTGGATAAGAAACTTGGGTGGTATCCGAAGTTTGGAGAGTTGTTTCCAGAGCAACTCCCGGTCAATGGTGACGAAGGCTTTGCTGAGGTCAATAAAGGCAATGTAGAGGTCTTTGCGCTGCTCCCTGCTCTTTTGCATTAACTGTCTCAGGATGAATACCATATATGAGGTGGAGCCACATTGTGTCTCTGGAAGAACATCTTCTGAGATTCAATTCAATTCAATTTTATTTGTATAGCGTCTAATACAACAAATGATGTCTCTAGGCGCTTTCCAGAGACCCAGAACATAAACCCCCGAGCAATTATTACATAAACAATGGCAGGTCAAAACTCCTCTAGTGGGAGAAAAGCCTTAAGCCAAACAGTGGCAAGAAAAAACTCCCCTTTAGGAAGGAAGAAACCTTGAGCAGGACAAGGCTCATAAGGTGGGGCCCTCCTGCCAAAGGCCAGACTGGGGGGGGGGGGTCGGGGACGTCAGCAGCACCCAGCAGGCAGGTGGAAGAAGCAACGGGATGACCAGGGTGGTTGGGGGGGTGGGGTTAGGTGCCGCAGGCAGGTGAAAGCAGCAGTGGGATGATCAGAGGGGGGGACCGGGACCACAGGCCAGCACGCAGCTCCCGAGGCTCCAGCCTGCAAACATGCACAAAAGAGAAAAAAGGGGCCAGCACAAGAAACTACAGGAACAATGGACAAAAATGATGGCTATGAGATACTTATAATAAATAAAAATGGAAGTGGAGAAGAAAAGAAGGGTGAGAGGCACCGCCCAGTGGATCATGTCGGTGCCCCTCATGTGCTACTACTACTACTACTTTATCCAAAGCGACTTACATATGAGAGAACAACACAAGCACAAAAATCGCTTCGGTGCTCTACCAGTTTTTTGAGCATAAGCTTTCATTGTTTTTCAAGCTTTTTTATGGCTTGGCAGGTCTCTGGATATCGTGTCTGGGAGTCCAGATTTGTGACTGGTGGCAGGCTAGGCAGTTTATCGAGGATGGGGGGGGGGGGTGGTCAGTGGGGTTGGTGTTGTTGAGCAGAGTCTTGAAGTGATGTGCTCAACGATCAAGGATCCTGTAAAAACAGTGAATCCATCAGCAGAGCGGACAGGGGCAAGTGCCCGCTTTCTGGAGCCGTACAGAGATTTGATAGTGTCAAAGGAGCCCTGGCAGTCACACACACACACACACCCCAGTTTTAAGATCTAACTGGCCGGTCTTTTTGCAGGTGACGCAGCAGACGTACCCGACCAGGAAGCTTCTCGGTAGAGTTTCTCCAGTTTCTGCTCATTCCCCCTCAAATGGATCTGGGGACGTGGGCCTCGGCAGGTTCTGGTTCCTGTGATGGTTGCTGGGAGGATCAGAGTGGCTGTTGGTGAGGTCTCCAGCAGGTGCAAAATGCCAGGATGCCCATCACTCAGGACAACGCCCTCAGCATCCTCCTGCTGCTGGAGGACTGGCACAGGGCCCAGACCATGAGGTCTCAGCAGAACGAGGGCGTGGCCCGGGACGGCCTCAGCTGCAAGGTTTGTCCATCGTTCATCCATTGTCGCGCTTCACACCTTCCTCCACTTTATAGGAAACTATTAAATTAAAGAAAGCCGGCGTTTGTCCAAATATCCGAGCTGTTTGACCTCGTGGATTACTGAGTAGATATGATGCGGACTGTATCGGCTTCTATGTCGCGATTCCTCCTCCCTCCCTCCAGATATCAGATGAACAACGCATAACTTTTTCCATTGTGCCATTATTTATTCACAAACATTTTATGCCAGATATAAGAAATGATTTGGGCATCAGTGTGGAAAGGGTTAAGATAAGAAAATATGCCAAAATATTTGGATTACAGTGTTGTACAGCAAGGAGGGTTACTCATGAGCACAAAGCATTCAGGAGCAGATATTCCAGCTATTTTACTCCAAGTTCATTCATGGAAATGAACAGCATTTTAAAAGGAAAATTAAAAACGGCTCCATCTCAGAGGCTAAGGGCCTCACTGGCCCGTCTGATGGTAAAACCCATGAGAGCACAAGCAGAAGACGACGGGGCCGAAGGCCAGACTGGGGGTGTCGGGGACGTCAGCAGCACACAGCAGGCAGGTGGAAGCAGCAGTGGGATACCCAGAGGGGGGTGGGGGACCGCAGGCAGGTGGAAGCAACAGCGGGATGACCAGAGGGGGGTGGGGGACCGCAGGCAGGTGGAAGCAGCACCGGGATGACAAAGGCACACAATACAAAAGAGATGTAGCATTTTCATCTGCATCTACATCTTCTATATCCCCTTCTTCTAATTCCTTTCTCGTAGCTGGCCTTTTGTTAGTATTTTGCATTCATACAGCTTTTGATCTCCTTCCCACTATCCTGCTCCCCACAGCTGTTGACCTTTCACCATAAAGTATATCATGTTTGCATTTTTTCCATGACATCGTCTAACACCAAGATCCCCTGTGATCACATGATTTTAAATCACACACAAGAGACGCCGCTAACTTTGCACATGTCTGCGTTATGTTGCTCCTCCAGGATGAAGACCACCAGAACGGAGATGGGGACAGCATGTGCAGCGGCGGCGGCGGCAGCAGCATGTGCAACGGCGGCGACGACAGCAGCATGTGCAGCGGTAACGGCGGTGGCGGCAGCAGCAGCATGTGCAGCGGCGGTGGCGGCAGCAGCAGCATGTGCAGCGGTAGCGGCGGTGGCGGCAGCAGCAGCATGTGCAGCGGTGGCGGCAGCAGCGGCGGCGGCGGTCTCCATCTGGAGGACTTGGCCCTGTGTCTTGCCGCCACGCACAAGCTTGTGGAGTACATCAACTTCAACTTCTTGGAGAACGATGCGGTTCCGCCGAGCAGCCCGTCTGCCAGCAGGGAGGGGTTAGACGTGGAGATTCACGCCGTCTCCCTCAGGAAAGAGGAGGGGGACGGCGCTGCTGACTTTGGCCTCAGCTTTGGTAACATTCCTATTTTTGGGGATCCTGAAGTGAGAAGGAAGGGCGGTCAACGGAAGAGGAAGCACCAGGGCCCCATCATGGATGTGGGCTGCATCTGGGTGACGGAGGTGAGGAAGAGGAGCCCGGCCGCCGCCTGCAGGCGCATCAAACTGAGAGACGAGCTGCTGTCGCTGAACGGGCAGCTGATGGTGGGCGTGGACGTAGGTGGAGCCAGGTGAGACCCTACAGTCATGCAACCCCGAGTTTAACTCCGTAAATTTTCTATCAGTGATTCAAGTGGAGGCGTCACATGACTGTTATTCAAAACAGGAGGCACACTTATGGTGTTACTTCCTGATTGTTTGTCACATTTTCAAGAAGTAAGCTTTTCATCCTGCACTGTCCCCACGCCAGTGTTGTGCAAGTTCATACTTCTTATGAACTAGTTCAGTTCACATAGTTTAAAAATGAATAGTTCACATTCATAGTTCACCATTTTCATTTTGAACTAGTTCAAATTCAGTTCATTTCAATATTTTTAGGTGAGAAGTACGAATGAAAAGCCCCCCTATCCTAAAACTGTTCACTGTGTACAATCATGTATTGTCCTAGTGGCTTTTCAACTTTACTCAGAGGCTGTAAATCTCCAACAATGTAGTCCATTATCAGTTTGTCTAGCTGTTGCTGGGAAATCAACCCCCTGAAGGTGCAGCAGTGGGACTGGGGTCGTTTGGGGCTGTTGGGTCTTCTTTGTCTTTCCTGATTACTTTGTTTTATTGTCAAGGACGAGGCAGACGCTCGGACTTGTTTTCTCAGCATAGGTGGACATAATTTGCACAGAAAGGGTGAAGTCGTCTTATCGAGTATTTAAATGTGGACCATATCTGAAGCACTGAAGGTGCGAGGACCCTATTGTATTTGTGGTGTTTATTATTATTATTATTATTATTATTATTATTATTATTATTATTATTATTATTATTAGGACTATTGCCCTATTGTATCTGTAGGAATTTTTCTTTTTCTTTCTTTCTTCTGACAAAAGGAGGGCCTTTTTTCCCCCTAAACGTGCCCAAAAAGTCACCAAATTTTGCACGCAAGACCGGCCTGGCGAAAGATTTGATATTTAATTGTATGCATTAATGGGCGTGGCGAAATGGCTCAACAGCGCCCCCCGGAAAACTTTGTGCCTCAAGCCCCACAATACGGTTTGACGTACATGCACGAAAATCGGTACACACCTGTATCATGGCGCAACTTAAAGAAAAGTCTCTTGGCGTCATGGCCGAAACCGAACAGGAAGTCACCCATTTTGAATTAATTGTGTCATTTTGGCGAAATTTATGCCATTCCTTCGGCAGTTAATACGGCCCGAACCGTAACGTTCCCCCAAGTGTGTTATACATCAAAACGTGCGTCTCCATCCTCCGACACCACGCATTACGTTTCTCTTTCAAAAGCGTTACCGTGGCGACGCTAGACGCCAAAAAGCGCGCCCACCCTTCATCTGATTGGTCCATATTTGATAGTTCCCCATATTTGATAGTCACCAAATTTTGCATGCAAGCCAGGCCTGGCGATAAATTTGATATTTCATGGTTTGCATGAATGGGCGTGGCCTAACGGCTCAACAGCGCCCCCTAGAATACTCTGCCATAACTTTTGAAAGGTTTGACATAAAGAGTCGTCGGTATTGAGTCATTGACCATAATTGGTGAAAATTAGCCCCGCCCTTTCTTCTGATTGGTTGTCCCTATTTTCTGCTATAACTTTTGAATGTTTTGACATAGAGAGTAGTGGGTGGTGTCATCTGACTCTGTATTGAGTCCTTGAGCTTCTTTGGCCTTAATTAGCCCCGCCCCTTCTTCTGATTGGTTGTCCCGATTTTCTGCTATAACTTTTGAATGGTTAGACATAGAGAGTCGTGGGTGGTGTCATCAGATTCTGTATGGAGTCCTTGACATTCATTGGCCGGAATTAGCCCCGCCCCTTCTTCTGATTGGTTGTCCCTTTTTTCTGCTATAACTTTTGAATGGTTTGACATAGGAAGTCGTGGGTGGTGTCATTTCTGATATGCTTGTGAGGGGCGGTGGCCGCGAGTGCGAGGGCCCGTTCATCGCTCCTTGCAGCTTTAATTATTATTATTATTCTCGCCAGAAATGAATTGCCTTTTTGGAGGCCTTAAAATGCTCGAAAACTCACCAAATCTTGCACACGCTTCCAGAGTCGCGAAAAATTACATATTTTATGGGCGACAGGCATGGGTCGACAAGACTGGGCTCCATAGCGCCACCTATTTTATGTTTTTCGACGAGCCCCATAATATAGTTTGACCTGCAGCAATGACCTTTATGTGTCTATTATATCAGACAAAGCCCTACAAAAAAGTCTCTTGGACCCATGCTCTAAGTTACACAGGAAGTCCAGCATTTTGAACAGAAAATGTCATTTTTCATTAATTCTGGTCATTTCCAGGCCTCGTATTTTAACAAACTCCTCCTAGAGATTTTATCAGATAGGCTCACAACTTGGTTTGTACAATCTAGACACATGGCCGACGCTAAATTCTGAAGCTTTTAAGTTTTTACCAGAGGGCTCGACTGTAGTGATCCGGCGAAGTTTGAGGTCATTTTTAAGGCTCGCCATGAAACATAAATTGACTGTAACTAAGCAATACATTATTTGATGGGGTTGAAAACGTATGTGCATGATTGTAGACTGAGCCTGAAGACATTTATGGTGGAATATTCAGGACCGGTTGTAGCGCCACCTGTTGGCACCAGGAATTGTCATGTCTTCTAGTATGCATCTGTGCTCCAAGCAAGATGAGTGTATTGATCTCAAACCTGGTAACATAATAGGTAAGACATTGACGATGAATGACAGTAAAAACTGTAACTTTTTATCAAAGGGCGTGGCCGTTAGAGGTAGTCAAATTTCGGTGTCTCGCCATGAACATAAAAGTTGTTCTAAATTGCACATACTTGGTCCAATTTGACCCAAAATCTGTACATTTAATCAGGCTTCCATTCTGAACAAGTGGATATGACAATCTTGCATGAACTCCATAGCGCCACCTTTTGGTCAGGTATACATTTTTCATCAAATAATGTTCTGTAATTACTGTTTGAGGTTTTGACTCCTTCACCTTCATTGGCCTGAATTAGCCCCACCCCTTCTTCTGATTGGTCGATTTGATAGATTCTATTTTCTGCCATAACTTGAATGGTTTTATATAGAGAGTCGTGGGTGGTGTCATCCGCTAAATGTCCAGGCCTGAAGAATCTACATGCAAGTCATACAAGCTTCCACTGCAAAGGGTGCGAGGGCCCGTTCATCGCTGCTTGCAGCTTTAATTTAGAATATGTTCATGTGAAACATGTATTTTGATCAAAGTTGGCTGGGAGGGCCAGTGCCACCGAGCCCCATCACTGGCTAGGCGCCTGGTTTGAATGCTTAACTTCATGTCCCAAATCCACTTTTACACATCATTCAATGGGAAGCTGAGCAGAAGCGTGCAGGAAATACTGAGCTGTAGCTGTAGCTCAGGGCTGTAGCGCCCCCTATGACCTTTCCAGTAATCCCAGCTCCTCTTCTCCAGTTACCTGGCTGACCAGTGCTGGAACGGGGGCTGCATCTACCTGATCCTCCTACGGCGAGTCAAGCGAAAGGCTCCGCCCCCTCCCTGTGATGTCAGCGAAGGTGTTCCTTCCATCCAGAGGTGGGTAGTAACGAGTTACATTTACTCCGTTACATTTACTTGAGTAAGTTTTGGGAAATGTTGTACTTTTAGGAGTAGTTTCGAATCACTATACTTTTTACTTTTACTTGAGTAGATTTGTGAAGAAGAAACTGTTTCTCTTACTCCGCTACATTAGGCTACGTTGAGCTGTTACTTTTCTTTTATCCCTTTTATCCACGTACGCGTCAATCTCATGACATCACTGGGTGATTCTTTGGGAAAAATGTTTGTTTTTGCATGTTTTGTCACATTTACACACACTCAAACACACACAGAGTTTCTATGAGTTCATGGGCTTGTTCTATTTCTGCTGGTTAAAAAAGAAACGTACAAAGCTTGAAATTTTGTGCTACTTGTGCTTAATTTATTTTTTTATTCTGTTATTATTTTATTATTTATTAAAGTATTTGAATGTACTTTAAGATTTAATTTTAATTTAAGCTATTTTTTTATTTTTTATTAATTTTAATTTATTTTATTATTTTATTGATTTAATTTGCCTGAAGATTATTTTGTACTTTTGTCTGTTTGAATGGGTGTGTTGAAAAAATAAATCAGACGTTACTCAACAGTTACTCAGTACTTGAGTAGTTTTTTCACCAAGTACTTTTTTACTTTTACTCAAGTCATTATTTGGATGACTACTTTTTACTTCTACTTGAGTCATATTATTCTGAAGTAACAGTACTTTTACTTGAGTACAATTTTTGGCTACTCTACCCAGCTCTGCTTCCAGCTCGGACCTGTGTGGGAATCAGCAGGACGGCCAGCAGGATCGACTGCAGGACCGGCAGCAGGACCGGCTGCAGGACCGGCAGCAGACCACACAGGCTGCAAACTCCAATCGCACACGCAAGTTTGGTGTCATATCTCGCTTGTCCTTCACCAAGGACGACAGGGACGGCTCTGACCTGGGAGGCGGGAGCTGCTCCAGCAGCTGCAGCTCTCCTCTCAGGGCTGATGCTGAAGCTGCTCCTCCAGGGCTGAACTCAGACTGCGTCCTAGAGTCTGCTGACGGAAGCCCCCACTGCTTCCCTGTCCATCTGCACGGTGATGGAGCGGCCACTCTGCCCGTCAGGAGTCACAGCCAGCTGCTGGATTTCAAAATGAATTCCTTCTCCGGTGAATCATCGAGCCCGGTAAGACACACTTTGACTGCTGCCAAATAGTATGGGCGAATGCTACCAAAAAAGATTTATATAAACTCCAGCTGGTTCAGAACAAGGCCTTGTTCTCCAGTGTCCATAAAACACCAGTATCAACAGCAGGCACTGCTGTCTACATGGTTCAAAGTTGAGGACAGAATGAACTTCTGTTTTCAATATGGAAGGTTTTACAATCCAAAACTCCATTATATCAGTACAATCAGTTAAGACACAATCTAGAGTCATATCCATACGCCACTAGACGGGCAACAAAGGGCCGGTTTTCACTTCCTAAGCCAAACACTAATTTTCTGAAGCATACAGTAGAATATAGATCAATGAAATCATGGAATTCTTTACCACTATATGACTAAATTAACACAGAAATCAATATTCAAAAACCTAATTAAGAAACACCTTGGAATATCATATGTATAGGATACCAAACATACACACACTTACAGACACACTTACACACTTACATACAGATACGTATACATACTGGACAGGGTGAAGTGTACTTTTGATCTGATTTTCATGGCCTAGATCAGGGGTCTGCAACCCAAAATGCTGAAAGAGCCATATTGGACCAAAAACACAAAAAACAAATATGTCTGGAGCCGCAAAAAATGAAAAGTCTTGTATAAGCCTTAGAATGAAGACAAATGGCGAAAGGCGAAATGTCGAGAAAAAAGTCGAAATGTCGAGATTAATGTTGAAATGTCGAGAAAAAAGTCGAAATGTCGAGATTAAAAAGGAAAGGACGAAGGAAAAAAAAGAGAGAAAAAAGGAAAAAAAAGAAAAAAAAGGAAAAACAGAGAAAAAAATAGAAAATAAACAGGAAAGAAAAAAAGGAAAAAACAGGTCGAACATTGTTGAAGAAGCTCCAGGAGCCACTAGGGCTGCGCTAAAGAGCCGCATGCGGCTCTAGAGCCGCGGGTTGCCGACCCCTGTCCTAGATGATGTTTTACTGTATATTGGAATGTTTCATGTATGTTTTTTTTGCTTTAGGATAATGATTTACATGTATGGTAAAGTTTAATGTAGGTTTGTCGTGTTATTTAGTTTTCTTTCTAGCTATATGGGGATCCTTACAAATAAACAAATAAACCATTAAACACACGGCTGACATTCAGAGCCCGGAGTGATTGACACCACGGGGGGCCACGCCCCTCACGCCCTCACCCAGCTTTTATTCTTCACATGAGATTGGAGCTAAATTATAGCGTCAAGCGTCTGTAAAACGATAACTCTGATTTCTTGCTAAATCTATGAGTACAGTCGATCCCACAACAGCTCTTTCCCATTTTAGATGTTTTCCAGTTGCTCAAACTGAAAGTTTACGCTGCCACTCAGTCTTTCTGACACTCAGTCTTTCTGACACTCAGTGGGCGAAACCCGCTGTGAAGTCGCATCTACGACGTCATGCACATTCCCTCTATTGTGGGAGACAGAGAACTTCAGTTCTCACACTGCAAAAACAAAAAATCTTAACAAGAATATTTGTCTTATTTCTAGTTAAAATGTCTCATTTTAGTAAAAAAATTACACTTAAAACAAGACTCATCACTGGAAAAAACAACAATTTTCACCTGTTTCAAGTAGATTTTCACTTGAAATAAGTAGAAAAATCTGCCAGTGGAACAAGGTTTTTTTGCTTGTAATGAGAAGATAAATCTTGTTCCACTGGCAGATTTTTCTACTTATTTCAAGTGAAAATTGACTTGAAACAGGTGAAAGTTGTCAAATAACAAGTTATTGTTCTGGTAATGAGTCTTGTTTTAAGTGTAATGAGATTTTTTTTTACTAAAATTAGACATTTTAACTAGAAATAAGACAAATATTCTTGTGTTTTTGCAGTGCAGGCTCCTCTGTTGTGGGACCAGATCCAGTGTGGGTTCAAGAGGAAAACAGGAGGATGAATTGGATTGGAAAGGAAAGAATTATATTATAACTGAATCATAGTGGATAAGATTTAACTGGAATATAATTGGATCCTAATTGTATTGATCTTGTTCTATGTGCAGTTCCCTGAGTTTAGAGTAATAAATGTGTGTGAGTAATGCTCAGGCACAGACGTGGAGCTCTAGTCTTCAGCTTCTGGTTGCTGCTGGCACAAAAACACAAGACACAAGACCAAGCTCTTTGCTAATGGTGAAATGAATGGTTTTATGACATGACTATGACACGTGTCTCAACCAGTACTCCAGTTGTAAAGAAAAATCAGGGGGGATGGTGGATTTTATCATATGGGGACAGATCATTTGTGCTGATTACAAATAATATAATATATTACAAATAATAGCAGTGACCAAAACACCTGCAGAAATACTGCAGGAATGACATAGCAGCAGTTAAATGCAGCCTTCTGTAAGCTTTAAATATCCACTGGGCTTACATCAAATACATCAAAACACAACAATAAAAAACACTTTTCTGAACTTATCAATATGACTCTGTCCTTCACAGGATAAGTAACATGGATCACTGCAAAAACTCTAAATCCTAACAAGAATATTTGTCTTATTTCTAGTTAAAATGTCTCATTTTAGTAAAAAAATCTCATTACACTTAAAACAAGACTCATCACTGGAAAAAACAACAATTTTCACCTGTTTCAAGTAGATTTTCACTTGAAATAAGTAGAAAAATCTGCCAGTGGAACAACATTTTTTTGCTTGTAATAAGAAGATAAATCTTGACACACTGGCAGATTTTTCTACTTATTTCAAGTGAAAATTACGGTGGCAGAGACCCGCCATTGCTGAAAATAAAAGTAACGCTGCAAACAGAAACAAATGCCGCTGCAAATAAAATAAACGCTGCAAATATAAAGAAACCCCGCTGGAAATAAAATTAAAAAACGACGCAAATAAAAAAGACACAACGGAAGTGAATTACTGGGGACTATTTTTGCCGATGCACCGGTGTTGCACATTAAAAATTACACGTAGCGACGTTGAACACTAACCTTTTCACTTATTTTCTCGTTCGTTGTTCTTCTTATTCCTCGCTCTTCTTATTTCTTCCTTTTCACTTACGTCCTCTTCGTCTTCTTCTTCTCCTCTCACGTAAAAAACACCGGTGCATCAGCAAAAATAGTCCCCGGTAATTCACTTCGGTTGTGGCTTTTATATTTGCACCATTTTTTTTTTATTTGCAGCAGTGTTTCTTTATATTTGCAGCGTTTCTTTTATTTGCAGCGGCGTTTATTTTTATATGCAGCGTTTCTTTAATTTTCAGCAATGGCGGGTCTCGGCCACCGTAATTTTCACTTGAAATAAGTAGAAAAATCTGCCAGTGGGTCAAGATTTATATTCTCATTACAAGCAAAAAAATCTTGTTCCACATGCAGATTTTTCTACTTATTTTAAGTGAAAATCTACTTGAAACAGGTGAAAATTGTCAAATAAGTTATTTTTCTGGTGTTATTTTTCTGGTGATGACTCTAAATGTTGAAATAGCAGTAAAACCACATTCATTGATGAAATGACATAAGGGATGGAAATGAGGGATGGCAGTTTTACAGGGGGGGATGATTTGGACCGTTTTTATTTCAGGGGGGGATGCCATCCCCCCTCAACTCCAGTACTGGTCTCAACCCTTCCTGATGAACCTGTCTGTGCTTGTCTTCCCTCCCCAGCCCAGAGAGGGCAGCCACATCTGGAAGATGCACATGGTGAAGGGCCAGGAGGGCCTGGGCATGCACATCACGGGGGGCCGCGGCTCCAAGCGCTCTCCTCACGGCATCATCATCGCTCACGTGGAGAAGGGAGGAGCCATTTCCAGGTAGGCCTGGTCCCCGGGGGGGTGGAGGTCCCTGAGCTCGCACTGGGGGCCCCGGACTGTAAAAGCTTTCACAGCAACAAAAACAACACTCCACGTTCAGAAACACGTGTTTTAACAGTTAGTTGTTGTGTGTTAATACAATGCTGAGGAGGAAAGATGTCAGTAATGATCTTATGGAGCTTTTCCACCAGCACCTACACGGCTCAACTCGGCCTGGTTTCTTTTCCACTACAATTCACCTGGAGCAGAAGTAGGAGGTTGGAGAAGCTGCTGTGACGTATTTTATTGTGTGATCTAAACTAAAGATGTAGAACCTGGAGGAGATGATAGATGTGCTGCTGGGTCTGTGGCTTGTGTTTGATATCAAGTTAAAAAATGAGAGTGAAAGAAGCTTCAAGTGGCGATGTTTTTTCTTCTTCTGTTAGTTCATCTCGGCTGCTGAAAAGTCATCTGGAGCCGTGAGCAGCTATGAAGTGTCAGAGCTCCTGGTAGATCTGGTCGTTCCTTATCTCCGTCTAGATCTTTTTAGTTCTCTCCTCAGCACCAGGTTTATGAACATCTGACCCTCAGAGTTGGATCAGAAACAGACTTTTGCTGCCATTGCTGGTTGAATAAAATGAACAAGAATCCGTCAGAGTCTCTTTCTCTGATTTCCTCCTCCTGACTCAGACGTCTGACTCCAACCCCCCGACCAATCGGTGGCCTGTAGTGTGATGATGTCAGATACATCACACTTCTACACAGCTTCTTGTTCCTTTTTTTCGATGAACAATGGCAGCACAGAAATCTGTTCCGTGGTGAAATTCTGAGGTGGAGACCTTCTTAAACCTGGTGCTGAGGAAAATATCCAGAGAGAGCTAGATGGGGCCACGAGGAATGAAAAAATATACCAGGAGCTTTCTCAGTCCACGTCTGCTCAAGGCTACAAACGTCACAGCAGCTTCACCCAACCTCCTACTTCTGATCTGGGTATTGAAAAGAAACGAGGGCGAGTTGAGGCGAGTGGAGTCGGGCTGAGTAGATACTATTCAATTCAATTCAATTTTATTTGTATAGCGTGTAATACAGGGGTCGGCAACCCAAAATGTTGAAAGAGCCATATTGGACCAAAAACACAAAAAACAAATATGTCTGAGGCGCAAAAAATGAAAAGTCTTGTATAAGCCTTAGAATGAAGGCAAATGGCGAAAGGCGAAATGTCGAGAAAAAAGTCAAAATTTCAAGAAAAAAGTCGAATTCTTGAGAAAAAAGTCGGAAGTGTCGAGAAAAAAGTCGAAATGGTGAGAAAAAAGTCGAAATATCGAGATAAAAGTCGAAATATCGAGATTAAAAAGGAAAAGAAAAAGGAAGAAAAAAGAGAAAAAAAGGAAAAAAGAATAAAAAAGAAGAGAAAAAAAGGAAAAAAAGAGAAAAAAAAGAATGAAAAAAAGGAAAAAAAAGGTAAAACATTTTTGAAAAAGCTCCAGGAGCCACTAGGGCGGCGCTAAAGAGTGGCTCTAGAGCCGCGGGGTTGCTGACCCCTGGTCTAATACAACAGATGTTGTCTCTAGACGCTTTCCAGAGACCCAGAACATAAACCCCCAAGTAATTATTATATAAACACTCCCCTAGTAGGAGAAAAACCTTAAGCCAAACAGTGGCAAGAAAAACTCCCCTTTAGGAGGAAGAAACCTTGAGTAACTAGTGGAAACGCGCCATAAGAGTCTGCTAAAGTGCTGAAACTGGTAGAAACATGCTGTAGCTGCTGATCTGCTCATCTGCCCCCCGCGGGTCCACAGCGGTTCATAGTTCTTCACTCATCCTATCTTTTATTTGATGATAAATGAGGCCAGATGTCAGTGGTGGTTGTTCATGTTGTATTTGCTTTATTTGACATCCTAATAAGAACCACATGATCTTTTCACGTGCGCCTCTGTAAAACCGCTAATTTAAATGAGGATGTGCTTTCATTTTCACATGACTGTTTTTATTTAATTTAATTTATTAGTTATCTGTGGTTCTTTGCCCCAGATTCTGAGCCCAGCTGTGCTCAATTGTGTGATTGTAGAGAAACCAAAAGACACGTTTTTAGGGCCCATTTTCACCGAGAAGCTGTGGACGAGTGCTTAAAAAGCAAAGACGGTATAAAACCTATAACAGAGCCTTGATTAGGCTGAAAAGCAGCATAAAACTGCAGACCATGTACAGGACTGTCTCAGAAAATTAGAATATTGTGATAAAGTTCTTTATTTTCTGTAATGCAATTAAAAAAAACTAAAATGTCATACATTCTGGATTCATTACAAATCAACTGAAATATTGCAAGCCTTTTATTATTTTAATATTGCTGATTATGGCTTACAGTTTAAGATTAAGATTCCCAGAATATTCTAATTTTTTGTTTTTTTGTTGTGCGAGTTTTTGAGATATTTGAGTTTTTTGTAAACCATGATCAGCAATATTAAAATAATAAAAGGCTTGCAATATTTCAGTTGATTTGTAATGAATCCAGAATGGATGATATTTTTGTTTTTGTAATTGCATTACAGAAAATCACAATATTCTGATTTTCTGAGACAGTCCTGTACTTTGTAGCGCTGCTTCAGTCGTCTGTGTTTAATTGTTTAATTGTTTAATTGTTTAATTAGGATCCTCATTAGCTACAGCATGACTGCAGCTATTCTTCCTGGGATCCGCCAACATTTTAAAATAATACAGTACTAAATATAACATAATAAAAGCTAACCAAATACATTTCCACTAGATAAAGAGAATATCAAATTAAAAATAGTCTGCAAAAAAAAAGCAGAGACATTCCACAAAATGAAGACAGAGAAATGAGAACAAAACACAAAACAAAACAAAACACTGCACAGTTAAGATTCATCTGAGGTCGTCAAAATGCAGGGTCGGCGCCAGAGCAAATATTCAGAGGGGGCACGAGGCTTATTAGGGCGGGCACAAAATCAGTCGTGTAGGACAGCATTTTAAGGAAAAAAGTGCATTCTCACTGCTTTCCTATTAATAATCTGTCTAAAACAGCCTTTCTCAACCTTTTTTCAGTCATGACACCTTTCAAAAGTGAATAAAATCTCACGACACCCCAGAGTAAAATATAATTAAAAACCGCACTGCATCGCTCTGACTGTAAATGCATAAGTCCCGTTTATTTTGGATCAATAACTTAAACACGATAACTGCACCAGACTAGAAGTCATCGTTCACTGCTGTGCTTGGTTGCCACGCTGATGGACAGAAACTATGGTGATTTTTAAAAGAAAGACTTTTCCAGCCGGCTTCACGCCGGCCGTTCAAAGTGAAGCATGATTTATGGTTCTGCGTTAAATCGACGCAGAGCCTACGCCGTAACGTACGCGGCGAAGCACACCATACGTGCGAGGAAATTGGGACTGGCACAGCTGATTTAGCGGAGCTCTTTAATGCAGAAACAGAGGATGAGACTTCAATGGGTTTGATTAATGTAAAAACTGAAATAAAGTACAATCAAACAAAGTTTTGCTCCCGCTCTATTTTTAAATACGCACACTTGTGTGCTTGTGTGTGTGTTCTGCGGCATGCGCGCACGTACGTGTGTGTGTGTGTGTGTGTGTGTAATTTATGAAGGATGATTTCACGTTCAATAAGATAAGTAATCAATAAAATACAAAGTTTGGCACAAAGGCTTGGCCTGCTTGTGGGCGAGTGGAGGGGGGCACAATAACTCATTTGGGGGGGGCATGGCCCGCGGATGACCCCCCATGACGCCGACCCTGTCAAAATGTCTGAAAAGCAGTGCACAATTTCATTTAATTGGTAGTCTAGAACTTCACAACTGATCTAATACAGAAAAAAAGAAAGAAAAAAATACATTCATCAACAGTCACAACCAACTATGTTTCCATTTCCAGCATGTCAGACAATCAGTCTCAGCAGCTGCTGTTTAAGTGATCTCTATTTCAATGTTCTATAATTGTTACTTATACTGATTCAAAACATGTTGCTTAACTAATAATTTGAATGTTCTTATGCTGTTTGTTTGTGTGGGAAATGAATTCCACTCATACACGGCCCTTTACACAACAGTCTTGTTACCAGCATTAGAATCACATTTGACAGCAGAATCTCCTCCAGTTGCAGGTCTGGTGATTTATTTATGACAGTCAGAGCTGTAACATCCTGGTATAATACCTGAGGAGTCTTTGTTATGGACATATTTCTAATAAATGATAATAATGAGTAAAGTAATAAACCAAATATACCAAGATTCTTATGTATTTTAACGCTTGTCGTCCAGTTACAACTAAGAACAATGCGTGCAGCCCTGTTTTGTAGTTTTTGTAGTTTTTCAATCATATCTGCAGTTGCATTTGACCAAACTGCCGGGCAATAGTCAAGATTTGATATAATTACGGCCTGAATTACTAGTTTTGTTGCTTTTAGAGTTAAACATTTTTTATGTCTTCTTATGACAGAAATACCATTTCCCATATTATTAACTATCTTGTTTATATGTGATTTCCATGAACATTTTTCATCAGTGACTATTCTATGGAGCTAGAACGGTCTCATAATTCGCAAATGCACACACCGTTTCACAAATGCACAGGACAAAATGCACAAATGCACACACCGTTTCACAAATGCACAGGACAAAATTCACAAATGCACACACCGTTCCGCAAATGCACACACCGTTTCACAAATCCACAGGACAAGTTTTACAAATGCAAAGAACAATTTACACGTGCGTAGGACAAGATATACAAATGTATTTTTGATGCACACATTTTGTCCTGTTCATTTGTGAAACGGTGTGTGCATTTGCGAATTATGAGACGGTGTGTGCATTTGCGAATTATGAGACTGTTAAACGGTGTGTGCATTTGCGAATTATAAGACTGTTCTAGCTCCATACTATTCTGACTATAGTGTGTGACGATGTGTGTGTCTGTGTGTGTTCCAGAGATGGACGTCTCCGTCCAGGTGACGAGTTGCTGATGATTAACGGTCGGTCTCTGGTGGGCCTCACTCACCAGGAGGCTGTTTGTATCCTCCGGGCTACGAGCGGCCTGGTGCAGCTGGTGGTGTCCAGCAGGGTGAGTCCACACTAGAGCCCTGCGCGGGACTGCTTTTTTCATCCCGCTCCTGCTGCATTTCTGACCATTACCGCCCGCACCCGCAATGTCTGTGTTCCACTCCCGTCCGCTCCCGCAGTGTTTACATCCACTCCCGCCTGCTCCTGCAAAACTCTGAGAATTCATGCCGCACAATAATAGAGATGCATTGATTTAGTGTCTTCTCCCGTCCCACAGGAAAAATGTCCAGACAAATCTATCTGATTTAATGTTAACATCATGATTGTGGAGCTTGATGGATGGTTGACAGTTCATAGACACCTGACTGAAAGTTAGATGCAAATCCATCATTGTCATCATCGCACGCTTTTTCGCCTTTCGCGCATCAATTATGTGATTGAGGTTATAGCTATGAGAGTAGCTGAGTGGCTCAAATAACACTAATAAATAACATAAAATAGACAAAGTTAACCAATGAAACAAATTAATTTAACAAATGAATCACTTGTCCATTAGATATGTGTGGAGGAAGAGAATGTTGCTGACTGACTGAGGTTCCAATCCCTCGTCTCTTCCAAGATGCTCCACAGACACTAAACACAGTTTCTCCAAATATCTGACTGGCCTTGCTTCGTCTTTGTTTTGTAAAGACCTTGTTTGAGGTTCTTTTCCACGTCATTGATTTCCACCTTGTCGCTTGACTACATCCCGATCCCGCATTGTTTTTTTTTTGTCCGCCCGCTCCCGCCTGCAGGAGAATTCAAACCGCCCGCTCCCTCGAGATTTGCGTTGGGTCCCGCGGGACCCGGTGGGACCCAATCCCAAGCCCTCTAGTCCTCACACCCAGCAGCCCCACATCTGCACGCAGGCATTTCCTTGGACATTCATCTCCATCTGAAGAGGTGGACAGAGTAGAAGAGATGAGTGGGCGTTGATTGGAAGCAGTGCAGGACAGACCAGTGGCGTAGCCAGAAAACAGACATTGGGTGTGCACCAGCAAAGACTGGATGTGCCAAATTCATTTTCAACAAAACTGGACTTTACACCTCCACAAACATTCAAAAGCATGTATATCCAACATTATTAACAGTACAAAACATATCCATCAGTAATAAAAAAAACATATCCATGTTTGAGAGTACATATGACGTGCTCTCAAATAAAATCAATAATATATAACAAGTATAATAATATATATATATATAATATAATAATTAGTGCTGTCAGGCGATTAAAAAAATTAATCTAATTAATTACAGGATTTATAATTAATTAATATTATTAGTCGCATTTTAATCTCATATCTGCTAAAGGTCCCCAAATAAAGAATTTTAATTCTAGGACATTACAAAATTGCAGTGCATGACTAATCAATTGAATACACTAAGAAGAAAAGATTTGAAATCCACATTTTTATTGGTGAAGTGTGTTTCATAAATGAAATTCAAAAGAAAAAAATATTTTCCTGTTCAGTTGGTCGTGCATCTGTGCACGTTGGTCTGGGGGAATGGTTTTAATACGGTTTGGTTATGACACCATTCCTCCTTGAGGCAATCATGAAACATTGTGCAGAGGACATGCAGAGTTTGGGGACCCGAAGAGAACTCCAACAGAACGCAGCCAGTTGGTTTGTTTGGGCCCACATCGGTCTGAAGGTGGCTCATTTATCGCATCATTTCCAAAACCATGGCAACGGCGACATCTCAAACCTGGATCTGAGTAGAACTAACCATCCTCTCCACCTCTATCTCCACCCACGACTTCTCCTCATGCTGCCTTCACTGCAGCTCAGGAGGGTTCACACAAAACGTATCCGGGTTTCAAATGCTGCGCATCATTTTGTCTCTTCTCCAAATCTGAAACATAAAACTCTGAAGGAAACTGGCCCACACTTCATCTGTACCTTCTCTCCTGCTGACCCTGCAGGAGGAGTCGGAGGTGGATTTCGACCACTCGTCCTCCACCAGTCTCCCAGACCTCGTCAGCACCTGCCGGTCCTTCCCCCCCCTGGATGAGACCACCCCCCTGTTCTTCTCTCAGACCTCCGACAGCAGCAGCAGACTCCACAACCCCCCCCAGGTACACACAAGTACACACAACCCCCTCCCGGTACACACAACCCCTCCCACCCTTGAACTTCCTTTCTGATGTCATTCTTGTACTGTAACCATGGTGACCAAAATGAGCAGATGATGTGGTTCTTGTGTGTTTGTCTTCATAGCGCTTACATTAACCCCCCCTGCAGTTGTTTGCAAATGTCAGCAGCTTATGACCCAGTTTTGACTTAAGCTGTCAGACAGATGTCCTCACATATGTGTCTCCTTCCTGGTCCAGTCAGCGTCTGCAAGGTTCCTCACCATACATGGCCCCATTCATTGTTTCCCTACACGGATCAGTCGTCCTGGTCCCTTTGCAGAAAAACATCCCCAGAGCATGATGTTTCCACCCCCGTGCTTCACAGTATAGTGTCTTTGGATGCAACTCAGCTTTCTTTCTCCTCCAAACACGACAAGTTGTGTTTCCACTAAAAAGTTCTATTTTGGTTTCATCTGACCGTATAACATTCTCCCAGTCCTCTTCTGCATCATCCAAATGTTCTCTATCAAACTTCAGACCTGGACATGTCCTGTCTTCAGCAGGAACGTCTGTCCCTGCAGGATCTGAGTCCCTGATCGTAGTGTGTTACTGATGGTAGTCATGGTTACTCTGGTCCCAGCTCTCTGCAGGTCCTTCACTAGGTCCCCGTGTGGTTCTGGGATCTTTACTCACCGTTCTTGGGATCATTTTTACATCCCGGGGTGAGATCTTGGAGTCCCAGATGGAGGGAGATTATCAGTGTCTTGTATGTCTTCCATTTTCTAATAATTGCTTCCACAGTTGATTTCTTCACACCAAGCTGTTACCTATTGCAGATTCAGTCTTCCCAGTGTGGTGCAGGTCTGAGTCCTGGTCCAGGTCTAGTCCTGGTCCTGGTCCTGGTCCTGGTGCAGGTCTACAGTTTACTTTCTCACGTCCTTTGACAGCTCTTTGGTCTTGGCCATAGTGGAGTTTGGAGTGTGACTGTTTGAGGTTGTGGACAGGTGTCTTTTATACTGATAAACAGTTAAAACAGGTGTCTTTTATACTGATAACCAGTTAAAACAGGTGTCTTTTAAACTGATAACCAGTTAAAACAGGTGTCTTTTATACTGATAAACAGTTAAAACAGGTGTCTTTTATACTGATAACCAGTTAAAACAGGTGTCTTTTATACTGATAACCAGTTAAAACAGGTGTCTTTTAAACTGATAACCAGTTAAAACAGGTGTCTTTTATACTGATAACCAGTTAAAACAGGTGTCTTTTAAACTGATAACCAGTTAAAACAGGTGTCTTTTATACTAGTAACCAGTTAAAACAGGTGTCTTTTATACTGATGACCAGTTAAAACTGGTGTCTTTTATACTGGTAACCAGTTAAAACAGGTGTCTTTTATACTGGTAACCAGTAGGGGTGTAACGGTACATGTATTTGTATTGAACCGTTCGGTATAGCGTGTTCGGTTCGGAACGGAGGCGTACCGAACGAGTTTCCACACAGACATATTAAGTAGAGGACCGCACGTTGTGGAGCAGAGCGCTGCTGCAGTTGCACTCTGCGCTCACACCGAGAAAGTATTAAGATTAAAGAAAAAAGCACTAACTAATGAAGAACTAAAGAGCTAAGCACATAATTGTGACAAGTCCAGTGTTTCCCCTACCATTGTTTAGGCCTGGCGTCATTTACGTTTGATCATTTACGTTTATGAGCGCCTCTGCAGCGCTGTTCTCCAACGTGAGTCAACCTGCTTCGTTGCCTAGTAAAGCCTGAATTATGGTTCGGCGTTAAATCGACGTAGAGCCTAGGGCCGTAGGCTACGGCGTAGGGTACGCAGCGGCGTGCACCGTACGGCCGCTGGCCGCTTACCCTACGCCGTAGGATCTGCGTTGGTGTAACGCGGCACCATAAATCAGCCTTAACGATGCGAGTACCGCTGCTGAGAGCGCAGCCATATTATTATACATTATGGGATGTATAGAGTTTGTAGCCAGCCAACTATGGCGCCGGCCAAAAAAAGAAAAGATATCGCGGGCGACAGACAACATGATATAAAGAAATGTTTCTGCAGGTCCGTGTGTTTGTGTTTGCATGAGACGCTGCAGGGAAGCATGAAGGAAAACACAGCCCGACCACACACCAGGCGTCCGCGGGGTCCTAGCGCCGGCACACGTAGAGCCAATGTTATTCTGTGTGTGTGTAATAAACAACTAGCACGTTTATATTTTGCATTTTGTTTTCTTACTGTACCGAAAATGAACCGAACCGTGACCTCCAAACCGAGGTACGTACCTAACCGAGATTTTTGTGTACCGTTACACCCCTAGTAACCAGTTAAAACAGGTGTCTTTTATACTGGTAACCAGTTAAAACAGGTGTCTTTTATACTGGTAACCAGTTAAAACAGGTGTCTTTTATACTGGTAACCAGTTAAAACAGGTGCCATTAATACAGTTAACGAGTGGAGGACAGAGGAGCCTCTTAAAGAAGCTTGTTTGTAGGTGACCAAATACTTATTTTACCCAGGAATTTACCAATGAATTCAGTAAAAATCCTATGATGAAAATGACAGGCCTCTCTCATCTTTTGAAGTGGGAGAACTTGCACAATTGGTTGACTAAATACTTTTTCTCCCTACTGTATGATCGTCATCTGAGTTGAGTGAAAACTGAAAGTGTGCTGGTTCTGTCGTTGCAGCTGAGTGACGTGGAGGAGCAGAGAGAGTGTGCGGTGGAGGAACCCAGATCCAGCTGCAGCCCCGTTCCCATGAAGCTGTGCAGCCCGTCCCAAGGTCGGTGTGCAGCCCGCACCTCGGATTTCCTCGTCGTCACGTAAAACATGTGTCTGTGCTGTTCTCCTCATCGTCAGGGAAAGTAAAATGTTCAATTCAATTAAATTCAGTTTTATTTGTATAGCATCTAATACAACAGATGTTGTCTCTAGACGCTTTCCAGAGATCCAGAACATGAACATAAACCCCCGAGCAGTTATTACATAAACAATGGCAGGTAAAAACTCCCATAGTGGGAGAAAAGCCTTAAGCCAAACAGTGGCAAGGAAAAACTCCCCTTTAGGAGGAAGAAACCTTGAGCAGGACCTGGATCATAAGGGGGGACCCTCCTGCCGAAGGCCAGACTGGGGGAGTCAGGGACGTCAGCAGCACACAGCAGACATCCACACAGGCAGGTGGAAGCAGCAGTGGGATGACCAGTGGGGGGGACAAATTAAAGCACGCAGCTCCTGAAGCTCTGGCCTGCAAACATGCACAAAAGAGAAAAAAGGAAGCAAGGCCAGCAAGAAAGAAACTACAGGAACGATGGACAAAAATGATAGCTATGAGATACTTATAGTAAATAAAAAATGGAAATGGAGAAGAGAGAAAGGGAAGAGGAGAGGAGTTGTTGATGTAGTGATTAATGGATGTAGTGGATAAGGACTCTGTATCAAAGCTGCTTCACCTCCAGGAGATGTTGCAGACCATTACTGGGTTGTTTGTGGTAGGAACATGTTTGATATTTGTTTTGTCCTGGTCCAGGTCCAGGTCCAGGTCCAGGTGGAAGCAGCCGCCTGGAGTCCGTAGGGGAGGACGATGAGCTGTTTGTGGACACCAGCGTCAATAGCAGTGACACGGCAGAGAAGCCTCCGAGCAGCCGGCGTAAACACTCCTTACCCCAGCAGCTGGATCCTGCTGGAGGCAGACAGGTCAGTCACACACCCCCCACCCCCCCCCCCCCCCCCCGTACGGAGCTGGACTCCAGCGCTGCATCTGCTCAGCAGAGAGTAGGTTTGGAGCAATGGCGCCGGAAGTGGGGGCGCCAGGGGGCCATTGGCCCCCCCACCTTTCCCTCCTCTCACATTCTTTTTAAGTCGTGAATCACTCCTCAAATGCCTCTATATTGCAACACTTACGGTAAAAAGACATTTAAATCATTCCTGCCTATTTGGTAAAACGGGTAATGAGAGCATGCTGTGTGCTGGCCAATCACAAACCTACCGGGGCCTTTACACTCCTGTTTCTATGTAGAGCAGACCCGGCGGGAGAAAGACATTCGTAAACATAAGAAAAATCATAATTCAGTAAAAATCCATTCGTTTTTACTTTTTTGAAAGAAATTTCCTTACTTTACTAAGGATTTTTTTTTTATAATAAAGCTTATTATTATTATTTTATGCCCATTATTATTATTTCATTCCTTGTCAGTTCAGAAAATAGTTTTGCAAATTTCTCGTTTAAATAGATTCATTTATTTGCAAAGCAAATGCCTTAATGTTAATGAGGGTTTTGGTAACTAGCCTACTCTAAATTTTGTGTACTTTATTGTAAAGTGTTACCTGGGTTTCTCTGCAACAAGGTTCCCTTTCAGCACGCACGCACGCATGCACGCACGCACGCACGCACTTACACACTTTTCGGCCCCCGCACTTCTGAAATGAATCCGGCGCCCCTGGTTTGGAGTGTTTGGAAACCTGTCTTCATTACCACATTACGGTGGTCTGGAAGTGCAAAACACAACGACAAATTAAAAAACACAACGACAAATTAAAAAACACAACGACAAAAGAGAAAACACAACGGCAAATTAAAAACACAACGGCAAATTAAAAAACACAACAACAAATTGAAATTTGCCGTCGTGTTTTTCAATTTGTCGTTGTGTTCTCGTTTTTGCCGTTGTGTTTTGCACTTCCAGGCCACCGTCCGACATTGTTTTCTGTAGGATCACAAATAGAGTTGAACAAAAAAAGGACAAAGTGAACTACAACACCCTGCGGTGTAAACCTGTATCCTGGCCTTCACATGATTATTTTGCAAACATGATTATTTTTAAACTAGTTCTCTTGGCCAATGTGATTGTTTTTAGTCGAATAGTACTGAAAGGTTTTACATAATACGGACCTGTCGTGTTCCCGAGTTTATGTTGTATGTTATTTGTGTCCCTGATTATAGTTTGTGACTGCTGTTTGTTGTTGTTTTTTCACTGTTGTAACACTGTTTATGCTGCCCTCTTGGTCAGCTCACTCTTGGAAAAGAGATTTTAGGGCCAATCCCAATACACCCCCTACTTTCTACCACTTCACCCTCAAAATTGAAGCCACAAGGGGTAGGGCTTTATAATCTTCCCTAGGGAATGGGACACCACTTGCTACGTCACTGCGTGGTTTACGTTCGGGTACGTAAGCGACTGTGTAGTTACGTTTGCACATACGTCACACCATATCAGGAAGCCCAGAGATAAAAGCTGTTTTAATTTCAGCTGTAGCGCTGTTAATATGCCACTTTATTAAGTTTTAATATTTTTTCAGGCGTAAAAGTAACCGTTAAGATCCCCAACCTGGACTCAGTTTATCCAAATAACGTCTGTTAAGAAATTTGCTCCGATGTTTTCGGGGATGAGAAGAGCCACCGGCTCGGGAGCTGATTTATGGTTCCACGTTAAATCGACGCAGAGCGTACGGCGTAGGTTATGCCGTACGCTCTGCTTTGGTGTAACACGGAACCATAAATCAGCCTTTATTCTGGCGAGATCTGAAGATACAATGACCAAGCGAGTGATTATGTACATTCACTGAGTGAATATTATGAAAGTAAAATATATATTTCTCACTAGAAATGTAATCAAAACACATTTTTATGCAGAAACTAACTCAAAATATTGATTTTATTCACTAAAAATGAGAAATGTCCGCCATGTTTTTTTGTTTGATTCAGTCTGCAAATGATGAAGTAAAGCATTCTGGGAAATTTTCTCTAGCCCTCGGTCGGCGAGTCAGCATCTGAAATCCCTCTCTGTGAAGGGCTAGATTCATACACACTACCCATCGTTATGTCCACTAGCCCTACATGCAAAGAGGAATTGGGACACCACTACCCTCACGGGAACGCACAAAATTTAGGGGTTGGACTGAAAAGTAGGACTAGGGGGGATTGGAACTGGCCCTAACTTGCAGCTTGCCACCTATATAAAATTTTGCAGACCAGTTGCACCCCCATGGCAATATGCCCCCCCTAGAGCAGCTGCCCCTCTCACAGGCCGACTCATAATCACATCAGCATAATCACTAATCCCTGATCACAGGTCAAGATCAGGTTCACTCAGGAAATAAAACAGAACAGGATTCAGGATGATCGCTAGCTGGATTACAGTAAAGTCGGAGGTTCACGGATGTCATGAATAAGGAATGTCAAGGAATAAATGTGTGTAGTGAGAATTAAAACTGTGAAAAGCGCAGGGACAGCATAAAGAAAGAGTAAACCCAATTTGTCTGAAAGCTGTTTGTCTTTTTGTTTTCTCCTCGTCTCTCTTCTAGGATTACCAGGTGATTAAGAAGGCGGCTCGCTCCCTGAGCACGGTTCAAGTGGAGTCTCCATGGCGACTGGCACAGCCGTCCATTATCTCCAGTATCGTGCTGATGAAAGGCCAGGGAAAGGTGAGCGCACTCCTCCGCCACGTGCATAAATAAAGCTCGGAGAGTCTGCTTTTATGGACCCGACCAGGATTTAGTCCCGGCCATCGCCCACTAATCAAACTATGACGGTGCCCAGTCGTCTTACATCCAATAGAAAAATAATTTATGTAGCTGTTTTCCCGTTAATAAACCGTCAACATGGGGCAGACAAAAATAGATGCACTGGGATGAATAAATAGAGAGAAAATACAGGGTAAATGTTAAGAAAACAGACCATAAAAGTGAAGAATTACTGAAAGAAAAAGTAAAAGTGAAAATGACCAAAGACACACATTAATGACTCAAATATCAAGAAGAAACAGCAGAAATAAATACAGGGATGACAGAATAAATGCATAAGAAATAAATAACAAATGATTAAAATGATGAGTGAAATTAAATGAAGATTCAATTAACCATTTAATTTACAAAAATTTAAATGTAAATTGGGTAATTAAAGGAGAAATATTGATTTTATGTCAGTTTATATATTAATTATTCTTTAAATAGTTTTTTTTAGTTTGCAGCATTTATTGGCATACTCATTTATTTCTGAAGACTTTAATTTCTATTTTATTTTTAAATTAGGGCAGCACGGTGGCTTAGTGGTTAGCACTGTTGCCTCACAGCAAGAAGGTCCCCGGTTCGACTCTTTCCTTTCTGTGTGGAGTTTGCATGTTCTCCCCGTGCTTGCGTGGGTTTTCTCCGGGTACTCTGGCTTCCTCCCACAGTCCAAAAACATGCATATTAGGTTAATTGGTGATTCTAAATTGCCCGTAGGTGTGAGTGTGAGTGTGCATGGTTTGTGTGTTTATATGTGGCCCTGCGATGGACTGGTGACCTGTCCAGGGTGTAACCCCTGCCTCTCACCTGAAATGAGCTGGGATAGGCTCCAGCAGACCCCCGTGACCCTGAAAAGGATAAAGCGGGTATAGATAATGGATGGATTTTTAAATTATTTTATCCATCCATCCACTTCCTGGATGATGTGTAATGGAAAATTTTGGTATAACACTGTCTGTTGCCTGTTTTCATTCCTATGCCGAGGTCATGTTCCTTTGACACAGAGCATGGCACGGTTGCCAGGGTGATGGGTGATGTTTTGTCTTTTCCAGCTCCAAACTATAAAATAACCTGTCTCTAATCTTCTTCAGTGCACTCAGGACTGACGGTTTATGTGACCGGTTGGACTGTGTGGCTCCGTTCAATTGAATGTTTGTCCTCTTTTCATTAAATCTTCAGAAAGACAGCTGAGGTGTCCTGACATTCTTTTTGAACAACAATTTTTGCCACCACAGATGCTAAGACGTTTTGACAGAGGATGCTGCGGGCCGATCCTCCTCGCCACTCTGCATCTTTCTTCTTCTTATTATTATTATTAGGGCCAGAGCACTTACAGTGCGAAGGCCCTATCGGATCTGTAGTAATATTTCTCGTTTTTGTTTTTCTCGTTTTTCTTCCGACGAAATGAAGGCCTTTTTTCCCCCTAAACGTGCCCCAAAAGTCACCAAATTTTGCACGCAAGCCAGGCCTGGCGAAAAATTTTATATTTAATGGTTTGCATTAATGGGCGTGGCCTAACGGCTCAACAGCTCCCTCTAGAAAACTTTGTGCCTCAAGCCCCACAATACGGTTTGATGTACATGCACGAAATCGGTACACACCTGTATCATGTCGCAACTTAAAGAAAAGTCTCTTGGCGCCATGGCCGAAACCGAACAGAAAGTCGGCCATTTTGAATTAATCGTGTAATTTTGGCGCAATTAATGCCTTCCTTCAAAAAGTGCACCCCCCCTTCATCTGATTGGTCCATATTTGATAGTTCCTACTTTCTGCCATAACTTTTGAATGGTTTGATATAAATAGTCATGGTGGTGTCATCAGACTTAGTTTTGAGTCCTTGACCTTTATTGGTGAAAATTGCACGCACGAGGGCCCGTTCATCGCTGCTTGCAGCTTTAATTTTTTATAATTTTTTCTGTGAAAATAGCAGTGGCACATGTGCAGAACAGCATGACTGAGCTGCTCCAGGTCCGTTAGAATAATAACCAGCAGACTTGGAGCAGAACCAGCTGGGACTCGGCTCCAGCGGAGATCCGGAGGATCTTCCTCCACTATCCCCCTCGCTGCAGCCTGGAAAACAAAAAAAGGGGGAGAGAGCGGGGCCCAGGGGGAGATTACACGCTCACCCATCCAAGACGTCCGTCCCAAGTCTGTCCGTTGACGATAATAACAGAGATCTGGTGGAACTCGTTCAGAGTGGACGGGTCATCAGGTCCGGGGAGAAACGCGGAGGAGGAATCTGTATACGAACACAACAGCTGGCGTAACAATGCTGCGAATACTTTCCGTGCTGCCCACTCGTAGTGTAGACGAGTGTAGACTAGGCCTGTGTTGAAAAAATCGATTTTCCGATTCTAAATCGATTCTCATATTAATTCCTAAAAATCAATTCCTATGTCTAAAGATCGATTTTTTTTTATTTTAGGTATAAAAACATTAAAGTTTTCAGTTATAATTGCATACATTGTCTATATTTCATTACTTTATATACTGTCTTAGGGTTAAATTTGCATAAAATGCATAAAAAAAACTAATTCGCAAAAATTAAAAACCCGAAAAAGACAGAAAATGGAAAAAATAAAAACAGAATCTGGAAAAAATAAAACCGATTTCCTCCGTCTCTGTTTCCTCCCTGGATCTGTTTGGTAATTTTGACCCACGATGTTTCTGAAAGCAGTTCTATCAGCATTCTGGGAGGTGATTGGTCCTTACAGCATCATTAGCTGCAATACTTGCTGTTTAATCTCAATATAATACTAGTATTAATATGTTGCATAACTACAGTCATATAATTCTGTATAATTCTGTAGAGAGCGTTATAACTGCGTTATAACCCCGGTTTACGTGTAGCTAAGGCCATGTTCATGCTGCAGCTCAATTCCTTTTTAGTCTTTTTACTTTTTTAATGACAGTCGGCGCGATCCGGCGCCAATTTTTAAATAAAAAAAGAATAACATCTAAAAATAAGATAGATAGATGAAATGATGTCTTGTTTTTCCATAGAAACGTCTCCCTCTGCTGGTACTTCCTTTGTTTTTTTAGCTCCATGTGTTGACCCGGGGTGTGGACATGAACAAAACCATCAGTCCAAACACATACCCTCACACTCACATGCTTGGTACTGCCTATTTGTCTTTTAGTTTGTAATTAGAGTTATTTAAAACTTAATAACTTAATACAAATGTAAATGAGTAAAACCAGTCGGCCCAAGAGGTTTACCGAGTCAGATTTCCTGGTCGACTGCATCACTCAAAGAATGTGGCTTGCATAAGGTCAAAATAATCAATGATAAAGGTTTTGCAAGGTGAGCCCTGGCGTCCTGCAGGTGGATCTCTGAGAGCTGGACCCGGTCCTGTCTTCTTCATCCTGCTCCCGCTGCATTTCTGTCCATTACCGCAACCGCAACTAGTGTGTTACACTCCCCCCTGCTCCCGCAGTGTTTACATCCACTCTCGCCCGCATCCGCAAAACTGAGAATTCATGCTGCACAATAATAGAGATGCATTGATTTAGTGTCTTCTCCCGTCCCGCAAGAGAAATGTCCTGGACTGATTTACAGTTAACATGATCATTGTGGAGCTTGATGGATAATTGACAGTTAGATTTGCATCTAACTGACCGAATGTTAGATGCAAATCCATCATTGTCATCATCCACAAGCTATTTCACCTTTCACGCATCAATTATGTGATTGAGGTTATAGCAACAAGAGTAGCTGTGAGTGGCTCAAATCACACTAATAAATATAAAATAAACAAAATTAACAAATAAAACTAATTAATTTAACAAATGAATCACTTGTCCATTACATATCTGTGGAGGAAGAGAATGCTGCTGACCGACTGAGGTTCCAATCCCTCGTCTCTTCTAAGATGCTGCACAGACACTAAACACAGTTTCTCCAAATATCTGACTGGCCTTGCTTTGTCTTTGTTTTGTAAAGACCTTGTTTGAGGTTTTTTCCACCTCATTGATTTCCATCTTGTCGCTAGACTACGTCCCGATCCTGCAGTGTTTTTTTTAACCACCCGCAGCAAAGTTCAAACCGGCCGCCCTGGCTAATCCCTCATGCTGTCTGCAGAGGTTTGTGGGTTTGCACCCCTTCATTAAAACTCCTGTTCACCGCGTTCCTCTCAGGAACATCTTCTGGCCCCTCGCTGCATCAGCACCAGTCCTCTCTGCTCTCATCTGCCCTGCCCTGGTGCTGGGACGAGCTGCCAAATACTGGCACTGAAGAATCTCCTGCTAAATGACTAAATGTTGGTGTATATTTATTGAATTGGATCTCCATTATCTGCCACCAGAGTGGCAGCTACTCTTCCTGGGCTCCACACACAACAAAACATCACATAAGACACAATAAATCAACAAAAAAACACATAAGACACAATAGATAACATGTCTGACAAAACATAAAAACAATAAAAACAAGTAAAGCAAACATACAAAATCAATGCAAGACATAAAAACAAAACATAAAAACAAACGGTATAGGCTTCAAATTAAAACAAACTAAAGTACACTAAAACTAACCACAATACATTAAACTATATCCCATCTAATTCCCTCAGATTTATATAACATTTGGATTCAAATGAATGTGTTTTTTAAACAGTTTTTTAAAACTTGCCTTAGTCGGTGCTTCAATAATCATAATTGGCAACTTGTTCCACACGGAAAGAGCCCGATATATTCTAGACCTCCGGACTGCATCTGTTCTGGGTTTGGGTTTCACTAGAGAACCTCTAGAACCTGCCTGGTATTGTAACTATGCTGATCTCTTACATAATGTAGTTGTGAATACAGACGGTTTGGTTGTTTGCTGTAGAAGATGTTTCTGAAAAAAACCATCAAGTTACAAGCCAACCTCTCCTGGACTCTGAGCCAAGAGAGACTGGCATGCAAACGTTCAGTACTCTGTCTCACACCTGATGGACAGCACAATGCAGGGATTGCAGCTTTTATTCTGAGCAATTTGAAGCTTAGAGAGGTCTTTTTTGGCTGCACTCAACCAAATTGGTGAGCAGTAATCAAGGTGAGATAACACTAGTTCTTGGATCACCAGGAGTAAGAAAACCAGAACATCTTCTGATACATGCTACACCTTTACCCATTCTCTTGACCACATTCTCAATATGTTTCTCCCAAGACAGCCGCTCATCAAGTGTGACACCGAGCAATTTAGCCTCTTCAACCTGTTCAATACCTGAACCTTTGAATGATAAGACCAACTGGTTGTTATTATTAGCAGCATGTTTGGCCCCAAACATGATGCTTTTAGTCTTTGCCACATTCAACACCAATTTATTCTCACATTTCTATTGAAGTATTAGTTGTAGTTCTGATTGAAGTGTGTTCCTTAACTCTGTCATATTATTTGATGCATAATATATAGTTGTATCATCTGCAAAAAGTGTAGCACTGCACTTATCCAAAGCATACTGTTTTACAAAAACAAAAATGTCATACATTCTGGACTTATTACAAATCAACTGAAATATTGCAAGCCTACTTTAAGAAAACTCAAATATCCTATCTCAAAAAATTTGAATGTTCTCGGAATCTTAATCTTAAGCTGTAAACCATAATCAGCAATATTAAAATAATAAAAGGCTTGGAATATTTCAGTTGATTTGTAATGAATCCAGAATGTATGACATTTTTGTTTTTTTAATTGCATTACAGAAAATAAAGAACTTTATCACAATATTCAAATTTTCTGAGACAGTCCTGTATATGGATGAGTGGAAGAATGAATACAAGAAAGCATCTTTAACATTAGCTGTAACTTCCACAGGGTCTCGGCTTCAGCATTGTCGGTGGGCAGGATTCTGCACGTGGACAGATGGGCATTTTTGTCAAAACTATTTTCCCTCACGGAGCTGCAGCGGCTGACGGACGACTGAAGGAAGGTAAACGTTCCTTTTCTCTCACCGGCTGCTTTTATGTGGAAATGGTGGACTTTTGACTATTGGTCAACATCCTTATTACCAGTTGTCTTATCAGATGTGTTTAAAGCAACGTGCATATTGGGTTTTCAGTTCCTGTCACCCCTTCACCTCACCAACCGTTTTCCAATGACAGAACAAATCAGAGTAAACTGAAATAAATTACTGGTTGCAATAAGATAAACTACAACCTATTTTAACCTCCGAAGACCTGCTGCAGTTTTTTACTTGATGGTTTGGGCCACGGTTAAGAAAATACCGTGTTGGCCTTAATACGGTGTTTTTTGCATTGAAATAAGACTGAAAAAGTGGGGATCGTCTTACATTCGGGGTCTAGACGTTATACCCATTCACAACGCTAGATGGCGCCAAATATCTTTAAAGCAAATGCTGAACTTAACTCCTCAGGCCAAGGTGAACCCCTGTCACGAAGAAGAAAAATAAAAAATAGTATAAGAAAGAGAAGAAAATAAGAGAAGAGATAACAGAAAGTGGATAAACGTAGCGACAATCTGGAGAAAAATGGGTGGAAGTTCGGCAGGTAAACCGGCAGCTGAGGAGAAGTTATGATGCAAACTTCAAGATGATGATTTCAAATAGTCAAAATAATATGCTTTTTCTCTTGAATATATTGATATAATCATTTGTTTCAGGTGTACTGTAATTATTTTCTGTATAAAAATTTAATTTGGTGTTCAAAAAGTCTTTCTTCAAACTTGAGTCTTGAAAAAGAGGGGGTCGTCTTATAATCAGGGTCGTCTTATATTCGGGACAATACGGTAAATGTTTCTAATTGGTTCCAGATCAATAAGCTAACTCTAAATGTAAAGAAATCTAACTTTATGATCTTCTGCAACAAAAATAAACCTTATGCAAAAGAAGAAGCTAAAATATTCATTAACGGAACTGAAATCCTTCAAGTATCACACACACAATTTCTGGGTGTTGTTTTGGATGAAGGTCTAAATTGGAATAATCATATTAATCAAGTTTGCAAAAGATCAATGAAAATGCTTGGCTTACTGAAAAAGGTTTGTCTGTTGATCCGTCCCTCTGTGTTATAGTTTCCTATTTCCATATATGAATTACTGCAATATTGTCTGGTGTGCAACTTATCCAACTTTTCTCAAAACATTACTGATAATCCAAAAAGATTCTTAAGAACCATCTCAGTCTGGTCGACACGAACCATCTGCACCTCTTTTTATGAAATATTCACTATTATCCATCATAAACTTACTGTTTTTCACTCATGCTTGTTCGTGCATAAGTTTATCAATAGAAAACAAGATCTTCCTTTCACTTTCCAGCAGTTCTTTACTTTTTCATCTGATTTTAATTCATATCCAACTAGACACAGTGGTGATCTTCATTTACCCTTCTGTCCAACATCTGCTCATCAATTTAACATTACATTTAGATCCAAAACTCTGGAATGACTTGAATGTGTCGCTGAAGTCAACACTATCTTTTACCTCCTTCAGAAAGTTATTAAAAAAAACATCTTATTCTGTCTTAACCTTCAATGTCTTTATCTTTAATTTAATCCAGACCTTGTATCCATGTTCTCTTTTACGTTTATATTTATAATATTTTTTAATTTGTTGTACATTATCTTTGTTATTTCATCACAGTTGTTGATGGGAGTGGAACTCTGTACAAGTTCCCTCCATGCACTGTTTTAAAAAAAGCATTGTGCTAAATAAATAAATGAAAAATGAAATGAAATGTCATGACATAGACACCAAAATGCAACAAAAATGAGTACGGCGGGTGTTGGGGGGTTAAACTAGTGGCTCCTTGTCCAGTCGTCTCTGCTACCGTCACTTCCTCAGTCTGATATTCTCTTCTGGCTTTTTATCCTTCGTCACTATACGTGTCGTGGAGGTGACAAACTGTATCGCGATATTGGGTTATTAATATTAATCTATTGTGTTGACTAGTAACGCGTCCGACCACGACCGCGCCTCGACACGCAGACCAAAATCTTCCTCCGCTCAGAAGAAACTAGTCCCGTTTTGGTCCCGATCACGGGACTCTTGCAGGTTTTGAGCTCTGAACTTTTACTGATGTAAGGCTGGTGTAGAGTTAAGCCTTACCTTATTAAATTAAACCTTTTTGGTGTCGTGAGTAGGATAAACACGGGGAAACTTCTGCTGAGTTCCAGTGTACTTTAATGTCCCTCAACAGTGTAGGATTTTAGAACATCAACACAGCACCTAGTGCCGTACTGTGGCGTATCACTCCGCCCAATCTAAAACAGACTAATCACGACAGATAAACTGACTAGTGTCATTATAGTCCCTGATTTACATCACAATATAAAGAATGTATTTATAAAATAATGAACCCTGAATTACCAAAATAACCTTCTTAACAAAAATAAACCTCCTCTTACACTTATAAGGTGAGCATGAATCAATCTTTTTTATGATGTAAAATTGTATGTATTTATTTACTTTTATTTGTCTTATTATATGTGGTGTCTCTGTGCAGGAGATGAGATTCTGGAGGTAAACGGAGAGTCTCTCCAAGGACTCACGCACCAGCAGGCCATCCAGACCTTCAAGGTGTTTACCGCATGTCCCAGAAACCTTGGATTAGTGCAGTTTATACGGCACAATAAGAACAAGGAACCCGCACTGCAAAAACTCAAAATCTTACCAGGAATATTTGTCTTATTTCTAGTTAAAATGTCTCATTTTTAGTCAAAAAATCTCATTACACTTAAAACAAGAATCATTACCAGAAAAATAACTTGTTATTTGACAATTTTCACCTGTTTCAAGTAAATTTTCACTTGAAATAAGTAGAAAAATCTGCCAGTGGAACAAGATTTATCTTCTCATTACAAGCAAAAAAATCTTGTTCCACTGGCAGATTTTTCTACTTATTTTAAGTGAAAATTTACTTGAAACAGGTGAAAATTGTTGTTTTTTTTCCAGTGATGAGTCTTGTTTTAAGTGTAATGATATTTTTTTTACTAAAATGAGACATTTTAACTAGAAATAAAACAAATATTCTTGTTAAGATTTAGAGTTTATGCAGTACGTTTCAACACAATTGCACATCTTGCTTCACGTTTTTTAATCTTCTTTAATAAACCACGTTCTCATTTTTCCAACAGCAACTAAAAAAAGGTGTAGTGACCCTGACGATCCGCACGCGTCTGCGCAGCCCCAGCCTGACGCCGTGTCCCACTCCCACCCTGCCCAGTCGCTCCAGCTCCCCTCACTCCAACACCAGTGGGGGCACGCCCGTCCCCCCCGGCCTGGAGGAGGCCGAGGGCCGACGGGGCCCCGGCCTGGGCCCCAAAGACTGCATCATCATGGAGGTCACACTTCACAAAGGTAACAAGACCAGCGTTGCTACTGATTCTGATCCTGCACTGCAAAAACTCAAAATCTTACCAGGAATATTTGTCTTATTTCTGGTTAAAATGTCTCATTTTTAGTCAAAAATCTCATTACACTTAAAACAAGACTCATCACTGGAAAAAACATCTCTACCCTGAGAGGCCTTTTGTGTTGTTTTTTCTTGTGACACTAACCTGAACCCGTGACGTGGCTGCTGGTTGGTTTAGAGCCCGGCGTCGGCCTGGGGATCGGAGTGTGCTGTCTGACCCTGGACAACTCTCCTCCCGGCATCTACGTCCACAGCTTAGCTCTGGGATCCGTGGCTAAGATGGACGGCAGGCTCAGGTGAATGAGGATGTGTGTGATTTTGACAACCTGATCTCAAATAAATCCATGAAATGCCCACGACCTCTCACCACTATTTTCCGTGGCACCAACACGAAAATGGTAAACTTCCGTGTGAGCACCACGGATATTGTATGCAAAGTCAATTGGGATCCGTTGTCGTGATATATACACGGATTATTACATTATTATTATGCATATATTATTCTTTATTATAGTGGCTAAGTTATGGGTTTTTGACAACAGTAATCAATGACATCACATCTGCGATCGGGGCCTCGTCACGTGATCAGGATCTCCGCTCGTCACTCTATGACGTAGAGTGGACGCCCAGGGAATTCCCTGTGGTTGATGGAATGAGAGAATGGTTAAAACAATGAATTTAAATATTGCCTGTCTCCTCTTCCTGGTTCAAAAGCAATTAAAAATGATATTTTGTGGCTGGACGACGCTCTGGTTAAGGTCTGGTTAGGTTAGGCATCACTTATGATTGGTTAGAAGTAGGAAACGCTTGTGGTTTTTGCTAAAAATAATAATTTCACATCACTTACGCCACCTCCGTCGTCATGGCGACAGCAAACAACATGGTTAAATACTCAAATTTACGTTAAATACTAGAAAACACGGTGAAATACTTCAAAATACTGTTAAAAATCATCATAACATCATTAAAACACTGTTAAAACACCGTTAAAAACATGCTTTTACAAACTGACAGTAACAAACAGTAACTTGCGTGTCAAAAACTCATAACTTAGCCACTATAATAAAGAATAATATATACATAATAATAATGTAATAATCCTTGTATATATCACGACAACGATATTGACTTCACATAGTACTATATCCGTGGTGCTCATACGGAATTATACCATTTCCGTGTTGGTGCCACGGAAAATAGTGGTGAGAGGTCGTGGGCATTTCACGGATTTTTGTGAGATCAGGTTGGATTTGGGATGAAGAGAGAGAGGGCTTCCGGAGCGATGGCTCACGCGTGCTTGTCTGTGCAGCCGTGGAGACCAGGTCCTGGAGGTGGACTCGGTCAGCCTTCGCCACGCGGCGCTCAGCGAGGCCTACGCCGTCCTCAGTGAATGTGGACCGGGAGCAGTGGGCCTCATCATCAGCAGACACCCCAACCCCAAGGTCAGAGCACCCAGCGGGGAGCACTCAGCTCCTCTTTCACCGCTCAAAGTTGCTGTTGTGGTGTGATGTAGACAATGCAAATAGAAAAAGAAAAACCCAGCAGTGTTGACTTTTACTATGGTCCTTATTTCTCTACAGACAGTATTGGCGCTTTTCCACTAGTTCCTACTCAGCCCAACTCGACTCGGTTTGGTTCTTACCAACTAGGGGTCTAACGTAGATACTTTTCTGTATCTATTCTGCCGAGATTCTAAGCTGCTGAGTCGGCTGTATCTGACATCATCACACTACAGGCCACCGATTGGTCGGGGGGTTGGAGTCAGACGTCTGAGTCAGGAGGAGGAAATCAGAGAAAGAGACTCTGACGGATTCTGGTTCATTTTATTCAACAGGCAATGGCAGCAAAAGTCTGTTCCTGATCCAACTCTGAGGTGCAGATGTTCATAAACCTGGTGCTGAGGAGAGAATTAAAAAGATCTAGACGGAGATAAGGAACGACCAGATCTACCAGGAGCTCTGTCTCTTCATAGCTGCTCACGGCTCCAGATGACTTTTCAACAGCGCAGAGACAAACTAACAAACAAAAAAGCCTGAAACTTCTCTCTCTCTCATTTTTTAACTTGATATGGAACACAATCCACAGACCCAGCAGCACATCTATCATCTCCTCCAGGTTCTACATCTTTAGTGTTGTCTTCTTCGTTTAGATACACAATCAAATACGTCACAGCAGCTTCTCCAACCTCCTACTTCTGCTCCAGGTGCTGGATTGTTATGGAAAAGAAACCAGGCCGAGCTGAGATGAGTCGAGTAGAGCTGAGTAGGTACTAGTGGAAAAGCGTCATATGAGATCAACTTGGTTTCCTTTGTGATATGCATTTCCAGGCCTGCAGCACATTACACGACATCTCACACAGTTCTCCTCACGTCTCTGCTGGTCTCGGGTCCCGACTGGAGGCAGACCAGTCCCGGACCTGGACAGAAACTATCATGTTCTTTAAAAAGCTTTTGGATTAAAAGAGGGAGTTCAAACTTTTGCAGACGACTGCATTTGCTATCTGATAAGAGCAGGTCACATCTGACCAGGTTATCATCATTTGTGTGTTTCACCGACGCAGTGATTGTTTGTTTCTCAGGTTTCAGAACAAGAGATGGATCACGTCATCGCTCGATCAACAAACAAGGACAAGATGAGCAGGAACAGACACTCGTCTTACTTCCAAGGTCTGAGTCTACACCCACTTCTTTCTGTTTCCCAGGTTTCCTCTCATTTTACAAGAGGTCATGTGACCGTGTGGCTTGGGCTCAGGGGTCCAAACAGGACTCTTTGGGCTTGTTTTTTTTTTCCATTTTATTTTATTTATTTGCACCTTTTTGAAAGAAGAAAAGAAAGAAATATGGTGGAATCCGTTTAGAGAAAATGAAAAAACAATTTAAACAAAACAACAACATAAAATAAAAAGTCCTGGAGAGGTCAGAAACCTGAGAGGCTTATCGAGTGGCCTCCCCTCTATGATACACTTCAGACAGGAAAACAAGAAATACTTTAGAAAAAGAACACAAGATGATTAAATAATAGTTAAAATAGACATCATAAAAATATGATAAAAGGAGCAGAATGTAGCATAAACCAAAACAAGAGCATCTGGATATACAGGACTGTCTCAGAAAATTAGAATATTGTGATAACGTTCTTTATTTTCTGTAATGCAATTAAAAAAACAAAAATGTCATACATTCTGGATTCATTACAAATCAACTGAAATATTGCAAGCCTTTTATTATTTTAATATTGCTGATTATGGTTTACAGTTTAAGATTAAGGGTGCTTTCACACCTGTACCGTTTCAAGCAGTTGTTCCGATACAGGGAACGCTTCCCCCTCAAGATCGGAACGTTTTGGTATATGTGAACACAGCAATCGCGCTCTGAAACGGTACAAAACAAGCGTTCCGAGATCGCCTAGGACAGGTGGTCTCGGAACGATTCCAATCGAGACCTGAAACGGTTCATTTTTTTTATTTGGAGTGAGAACATAATCCACACAGCAACCGAGACAACTCCATTCATTGTGTGTGTGCTGCCGCGGCGCAGGGAGAGGAGTCGGTCCAGCCTCCACCAACTCCTCTCCTATTGGACGTGCTGAGATGTCTTCCCACCACGGCACAAATTAAACATTGTTTGAAATTAAACAATGTTCAATTCGGGCCGGGTTTGCGCAGCCCAAACCCGGCTGCAGCAGGCGGCCTCTCGTCCGCTGCCGGGCTCCGCTCTGCGCCGAGCGCACATAAATGAATGGGTACAGTCTGATTTATGGTTCTGCGTTAAATCGACGCAGAGCCTACGCCGTACTCTACGCCGTAGGCTCTGCGTTGGTGTAACGCGGAACCATAAATCAGCCAAAGCCAACGGCTGCTGTCTGTGCTGAAAGGGGCGTGTTGTTTATCCCAGGGTGCGGAAGAGGAAACTCCTTCCGCGTTCATTTGACCAATCAGAGAGCAGCTGGTTCGCGCATGGAATTTGTTATCAGCTTTGAAACGGTACAGACGTTTGCCTTGTGAACACAAACCCCACGAACGAGAAACGGAACAACTGTATCGATTCAGCCCCTGAATCGGAACAAAACAAACGGGCCACAGGTGTGAAAGCACCCTAAGATTCCCAGAATATTCAAATTTTTTGAGATAGGATATTTGAGTTTTCTTAAGCTGTAAACCATGATCAGCAATATTAAAATAACAGGAAGTTTACAGGAAGTTTGTTCCAGCGTTGAGGAGCAGAATAAGTGAACGTTACCAGCAGGTTTTCCCCTGACTGCTCTGTCTCCTCCAGGCGTGTCCTGTAAGAGCCCCCAGCCCGGCGGGAAGGACCTGCAGGGAGACGCGTCCCCGTCCCTCAGCTGGACCCTCAAGAGGTTCCTGGAACCGGCCAGTAGAGTAAGCACCGCTTCCCCGCCCAACCGGGACATGGGTCATTTATGGTTTTGTGATTTTGGCAGTAGTATGTAACGGAGGTCTCAGAAGTTAATTTTTTAATTCCAATATGATCCGTCTGGAATTATAGGTTTCATTTCAATTGGAAACTGGCTGCTGTCCTTGGGGGTGCGCGGTAGATCAATAATTCATTGTTGCTGCAAAATAAATACTGAGAAAAATGATCAATGATCAGAATGAATGGTCTTATTGTTTTCTCTTTTTTTGTATTCCTATGCAACTAATTAGATCCGCTGCCAATAATCCACCTGTTACTAGGTCCAGTTTAATTTACCCTGAAATAAATCATGTTTGATGTGGAATAAAAGTAATAGTTTTCATTTTTTATTCATAAAAAAGTGCTATTATTGCTGAATGCAGTTATTCTTGTATAGATCATGAGTATTTATCCTATCCTGGTGTTTCTGTGTGACGCAGGGCTCACTGAGCTCTGAGGCGGAGTTGTCTCAGTATTTCTCCGCGGACGGTTCCAACCTGTCCTTCCAGTCCGGGTCCCGTCTGCAGAGCTCGTCCAGCGACGAGCTGCACCAGCAGGACGGCTCATCACACCCACACGGTAACCCCTGCTTTCTCACCAAATCACAACAAAGCTCTTCAATGACCACGTTTCCATGCATCAATAAGCCTTCTCTACCCAGAATATCAGCAATAACCCGGTTGTGCACGGCCATGTAAACACCAATAACCCCTTTGAATAACCCAAATTTGTTCATATTCCGGTTTTTAAAAACCAGAATATGACCCCTTGGTTACTCCTTTTAAAACCTGAATATTAGGTCATGTAAACGCCAAACAGAATATCCCCATCAAACGGAACAGGAATTTGTTTTCTGCACATGTTCTGTTCACAAGGAATCCTGGTCTTTTGAGTCCAGGAAGTTCTTATAAACACGGAGAAACCAAGACCAGGAGGAGACTAATCACTTCATAAATGTAATGAAGGATATGAACATTTCTGCATTTGTAGACGGTAGAAAGTACCGGGATAGAAGATTTACAAGAAGGTGAGAGAAAAGTTGCGTGAAGCAGCATTTGTACGAACGCCAGACCAGATCAAGCTCCGGTGGAAGACGCTGAAAAAGGAGAACTACAGGGTAGAGAAACAAAACCACTTCTACTGGGCTGTTCATTATCCGCCGTGCTGCTGTTATTATTGTTGTTGTGGATTTGGATACAGGAAGAAGAAGCGGAAATGACGGGAATTGCATCATGATGTTCTCCGTGCGTCACTGGTTTGATCCAGATATCCCAAATGATTAATCACCATGTAAACAGGGATAACCCTGTTTGCTCACGCATGGAAACAGATTATTCCCAATGTTTCAGTAACCGGAATATTGACCTTAACCCCAATTTTGACTGCATGTAAACGTAGTCCATATTTCTGTCACCACACAAACGTTGCCTCTCTTTCTCAGCCATCGGCCGTTCCCTGACCCTTGAGAGTGGACCCAGGACCCGTGAGGAGGCAGTTTGCCGGACCCCGACCGCCTCCAGTCCCGCTGGGGCCCGTAGCCCACTCCTCCGCCAGCGCCAGGCCATGTGCTCAGAGGATGAGCTCAGCGACCACGACCACTCGGATCAGGCTGAAAACACGGAGGTTCTGTCCCGGCCGCAGAATTCCAGACTTGATGATCCCGCTCCAGGTTCCCCCCAGACCCTGTCCGGTTCCTCGTCGAGAGGAAGAGCTCAGAGGAGTGCTGCGGGGCTGAAACCTTACCCGCTCCGGGAGACGGGGGAGGCCAGTGGTCCTGATGGCGTTTACACAACTGACAGCGTGACCTTGAGGAGAAGTGAGGAGGAGTCGTTTGGTCTGGACCTGGAGATTCTGTCATCCCCTCTAAAGGTCCTGGTTTCTGGGTTAAAGCCCGGCGCACTGGTACGTGCAGTCTCTCTCATAGTCATGTGGAAAAGTTACTACCCTTCTGTATTCCTGTGGGTTTTATGTCAATGTAGAATAAAAGTCTGATAATATTGGCACTTAGTTTTAGGCACAACACAACCTTAGTAGAGGAACGAAAGCGGGTTCTGTCCTGGCTGATCAACTTTGGAGTAGCAAGAAGCAGCATCTGCAGATCTCAGAGGGGGGGAGCCCGTCTTAGGGTCTGGGATAAGGAGGTGCTTCAAGTGGAGGACTTTAGGTTCATGGGTGAGGGAAGAATGGAGTGGCAGATCACTGGGCAGGTTGACGACCGGGTGGGTGGATCGATGGGCGGGTTGATGGGCCGATCGCTGGGGCGATCCATGGGTGGGTTAATGGATCGATCCATGGGTGGGTTGATGGATTGATCTATGGGGCGATCCATGGGTGGGTTAATGGATCGATCCATGGTTGGGTTGATGGATCGATCCATGGGTGGGTTGATGGATCGATCGATGGTTAGGTTGATGGATCGATCCATGGGTGGGTTGATGGATCGATCCATGGGTGGGTTGATGGATCGATCGATGGTTAGGTTGATGGGTCGATCGCTGGGGGGATCCATGGGTGGGTTGATGGATCGATCCATGGGTGGGTTGATGGATCGATCCATGGGTGGGTTGATGGATCGATCCATGGTTGGGTTGATGGATCGATCCATGGTTGGGTTGATGGATCGATCCATGGGTGGGTTGATGGATCGATCCATGGGTGGGTTTATGGATCGATCGATGGTTAGGTTGATGGGTCGATCGCTGGGGGGATCCATGGGTGGGTTGATGGATCGATCCATGGTTGGGTTGATGGATCGATCCATGGTTGGGTTGATGGATCGATCCATGGGTGGGTTGATGGATCGATCCATGGGTGGGTTGATGGATCGATCCATGGGTGGGTTGATGGATCGATCCATGGGTGGGTTTATGGATCGATCCATGGTTAGGTTGATGGGTCGATCGCTGGGGGGATCCATGGGTGGGTTAATGGATCGATCCATGGGTGGGTTGATGGATCCATCCATGGTTGGGTTGATGGATCGATCCATGGTTGGGTTGATGGATCGATCCATGGGTGGGTTGATGGATCGATCCATGGGTGGGTTGATGGATTGATCTATGGGGCGATCCATGGGTGGGTTGATGGATCGATCGATGGTTAGGTTGATGGGTCGATCGCTGGGGGGATCGGTGGGCGGGTTGTGTCATATAAGCGATATATATGTATGCTGCTGCACCTTTGGGCAGTGCTGCGTTGCCAGGGTTACGTCACTGCCGTGCTGTAAACAGATCCAATGGGTGACGTAACGCTTATAACGGATTACTACCGGCTGCCTGTTGTTTTTACACCTGCCTATCGAGTAAACTAGCGGATCGTACAACTTGTGTGGAGTTATTGAAAACCATTACAGGTTGGTGGGTCGATCGCTGGGCGGGTTGATGGGTCGATCGCTGGGTGGGTTGATGGCTCGATCGCTGGGCGGGTTGATGGGTCGATCGCTGGGCGGGTTGATGGGTCGATCGCTGGGTGGATCGATGGTCAGGTGGATCGATGGGTCAATCGCTGGGTGGATCGATGGGCGGGTTTGATGGGCGGGTGGACGGCCGGGCAGATGGGGATGGTCTGTTTTGTTGAGCCAAAAGACAAGACCAGCAGATTTATGTCCACCCCTCCCGCTGGTCATTAACTGAGGGTAGTTCCTCATCAGCGGGGCCAGACCCTCTTTGAGAGACGGGGAGAGGTTCAGTCATCCAGGAGGGACTAGGAGTGGAGTAGCTGCTCCTCCACCCCCCCAGCAGCCAGTCCAGCTGGTCCAGTCCTGTTAGGATCCCTCCTGGACGCCTCCCTGGGGTTTTGGCCATTTGGACAGAGGTCCTGAGTCAGACCCGGGACTCGCCGCCTTGGCAACCAGAACTCAGATAAGCAGAAGTTGATGAGGGGATGGATGACCTCAGGCGACCAAAAACGCACTTATTTTTTCCTCAGACATTATTTATTCAGCAAAAAAAGGAAGCCATGGCATGATGTGGGAGATACCGAGTACTCCAAGATTTACTCCAGAACAGCTGAAACAGGCTTAGAAATGTGCCGTCAAAGTTCAGACCTCAAACAGTTTAAGAAGAACGGATGAGAATTCCTCCACAATGATGTAAAAGACGGGATAATGGGACGCTACTTCCTGTTAGAGTTATTTGTTGTTGCATTTGCTTAACACGAATGTGTGATCAGGTAGGTTTTATTGTTTTTAACAACCAAATGATGCTTATACACATGAAACTATGGGATAGAGAGACGCTGTGCTGACTTGTGCACAACTGTAAGAAGGTTGTTTTTTCTTTCTTGTGCTAGTACTTAAATCTATCCCAGTAAAATGTTGTATTTGATGACATTGATGTGTTTTTCAATCATTGTGTTTCCAGGACTCCGCTGGTAGACTCTGTCCTGGGGATGAGATTGTCAAAATTGGGGATAAACTAGTGCGCTCTTCCAGCTATCAGGAAGTTTGTGAGCTCATGAAAAATCTTCCAGCGACCCTGTCGCTAGAGTTCAAGAGACCAGTTCCAGGTAAGACCTTGCTGCAGGAACGTCCACTTCCCATGTGACATGTGTGGCAGGTCGGAGCGCTCGCGTTTGCAGCTGACAGTCCGTCAAAGCTGCTGCTGCACATCTGCAGGCCGTCTGGAGTCGCAGCGTCACACAACTATTGGTGCTTTTCCACTAGTACCTATTCGGCTCATTCTGAGAAACATTTAGTCTGCAGATTAAATTATACATCAGATGTCTAAGCAAGGCCTGAAATGAGTTGACTCTCACTTTACAGAACAGCTCACTTGCACTACACCATCTCTGCTGTTTCAATAGTATCCTCATGCAATCATTGTAAGCAACCTGCAACTTATGAATGCTTGCCTTCTTAAATTTACTCCATAAAGGAGCAGTATAGAGCGGGGTACAGTATGCACTAAAGAGACAGATCTTCACATGGTCAGAAGAACACATTAGACCCTCCAGAAAAACGCGGGCAAAAATCCTTGATTCCGCGGGCTAAAATCCTTGATTTTGCGGGCTAAAATCATTGATTCTGCGGGCTAAAATCATTGATTCTGCGGGCTAAAATCATTGATTATGCGATTAAATGTGCAGGTTTTTTATGTGCTTTTATGCTGTGAAATTGCGGAATATGCTGGAAGTCGTGGAATATGCGGAAAGTTGCAAAATATGCGAAATATGCAGGAAGTTGCGGATTCGGCGCTGAGCTCTTCCCTCTTAAATTCAGCAAGCTGTCTCGTCTGCTCTGAGGTCGTAGGAGAAAAAAAAAGGAGAGCGCAGGTGGAGAGGAGAGGGGCGGGGGCCGTCTCTCTCCCTCCAGCCCGCAGCTCAGTGCTCGCGTGATTGCCGGGCGCACCGGCGCGACGAGGGGAACGAGACAGAGCTCTGTCACCCCACGCGTCCGTCCGCCAAGGTCCCCAAGTGGATGGGAACGTGAGTCCGCCGGCCCTCGCAGGCGCAGTGGTGCGCGGTCAGCGCGGATCCTGAGTCCCCCGGCAGCCGCGCCCCCCGCGCAAGCGGGGGGCTGGACGGAGATGCCACTCTCTTTTTCCTCTCACCCCCGCGGGTGAGAGCTGCTGTTTGGGGGGTGGCGGTTGCGAGGGGTGCGGAGGTACCCGGGCGGGTCCCGCACGTCGCGACCGGGCGTCCCGACATGTAACTCACAACACTTCCCCCTTTTTCCAAACTTTATGCGAAAATGTGCGGCGATGATGCGGTGAAATCAAGCGAGCCCCGCATAATTCGCATATTCAGCGCGGACATATGCAATATTAACCCCAGTAAAAGTGATTTTTCTGCACCAGACATTGAAATCCACGGAAGGTCTGTAAATCCACGGACAGCCGTGAAATCCGCAAAAAATTCCGCGACCACGGAATCGCGGATTCCTGGAGGGTCTAACATATGTTACATTTCCTTCTTAGCATGTTTGCCTGAGCATAAAGGACTCGGCACTGTCTATTAATATCCTTGTGATTTGATTGTGTATCTAAATGAAGAAGACAACAACACTAAAGATGTAGAACCTGGAGGAGATGATAGATGTGCTGCTGGGTCTGTGGCTTGTGTTTGATATCAAGTTAAAAGATGAGAGTGAGAGAAGATTCAAGTGGCTACGCTTTTTTTTTTTTTAGTTTGTTCATCTCTGTGCTGCTGAAAAGTCAGCTGGAGCCGTGAGCAGCTATGAAGAGACAGAGCTCCTGGTAGATCTGGTCGTTCCTTATCTCCGTCTAGATCCCTTTGTAATTCTCTCCTCAGCACCAGGTTTATGAACATCTGCACCTCAGAGTTGGATCATGAAACAGACTTTTGTTGCCGTTGCTGGTTGAATAAAATGAACAAGAATCCGTCAGAGTCTCTTTCTCTGATTTCCTCTTCCTGACTCAGACGTCTGACTCCAACCCCCCGGCCAATCGGTGGCCTGTAGTGTGATGATGTCAGATACAGCCGACTCAGCAGCTTAGAACCTCGGCAGAATAGATACAGAAAAGTATCTACTCGGCACGTTAGACCCCTGGTGGAAAAGAACCAAAGCGAGTGGAGTGGAGCTGAGTAGGTTCTAGTGGAAAAGCACCATACGAGTGACGTCACCAAGCAAATTACATTAATCATCAGTGGTAATCTGGCACCTCGTCTAATTTACATTTAGCTGTTTTTCTGAAGTTGCATTTGCCTGAGACCCACTACAATCAGCTTATCTATGTTTCTGGTACACCTGCAAACTAAACTTGGGATTTAAAGAGGTGTCCTAAATTTAGCACGCAACTGTCTAAACCTTGAGCTGTTCACACCAACAAATGGAGGGATCGGCAGACGTCTGGTTTGTGCTCGTCCTCGCACACGCTCATCCCTCGGCTTGTCTGCAGTCATGGTGTTTGTCCTTTTTCATGTTGACTGATGTAGGATCCGCCCCCCATCACTCACGTCACCAAAACAGTCCGCAGGCCGCTGGTTTTCTGTCCATGGTGATTATCTGACGCTCTCGTTCTCATCTCGTAGTCAGAGGTAGTAGATGTCCTCCGTAGCTTTGCTCTGTGTGTTACGGAAGAGTATTAGGACCATGCAGGAGAAAACATATTTGAGAGGGGAGATTTTTTTTTATCGTGCACTTCGAGAAAAAAGTCGAAAAGTCAAGAAAAAAGTTGAAATGTCGAGATTACACTGCAAAAACTCAAAATCTTACCAGGAATATTGTCTTATTTCTAGTTAAAATGTCTCATTTTTAGTCAAGAAATCTCATCACACTTAAAACAAGAGTCATTACCAGAAAAATAACTAATTATTTGACAATTTTCACCTGTTTAAAATAAATTTTCACTTGAAATAAGTAGAAAAATCTGCCAGTGGGACAAGATTTATCTTCTCATTACAAGCAAAAAAATCTCGTTCCACTGGCAGATTTTTCTACTTATTAAGTGAAAATCTACTTGAAACAGGTGAAAATTGCTGTTTTTTCCATTGATGAGTCTTGTTTTAAGTGTAATGAGATTTTTTTTGGGACTAAAAATGAGACATTTTAACTAGAAATAAGACAAATATTTTTGCTAAGATTTTGAGTTTTTGCAGTGTAATGTCGAAATAAAATTTTGAGAATAAAGTTGAAATGTCGAGATTAATGTTGAAATACAATTTGGTGAATAAAGTGGAAGTGTCTCTTCTGGCCCATCAAATCCAGTTAGAGCGACTGACAGCTCTGCAGCAGCAGCCGTAAATAACTAACTAACTAACATCCTTGGAGTTAAGAGTTAACGTGAAAGGTACAGTACGTTTCTGAAGTTATGCAACTGCATATGTGTGATATGTGTTTCAAATCAATATCGACTTTTTCTCAACATTTCGACTTTTTTCTCAAAGTGCATAATGAAAAAAAAATCTTCCTCCTCTAAAATATTATTTTTATTTTTCTCCTGCCTGGCCCAAATACTATTCCGTAGTGTGTCTTAGTCCAGCAACGTCTGAGTTTGTAGTGTTTTAACACATCAACATTGCTGTGGAGTTTGTTTTCCTGGTCACTGAAAAAGAGGAATGTGTGTATTTTTCCATTTCAACCTCTCCCCATCACCTGTTTAGTGAAGGGTGGTATTGTACATCCTGCATCCGTCCAGTTTCCTCTGGCTCCCACTTCCACACTGAAGTTCTTATCAGTTTTAGTTCTTAAGCTGATGAACATCCATGTCCTGGAGCTCAGTTTATTTTCTCTTGACTGGCCATTCAAGAATTACTCAGCTGACATCAGGACACCACAGCAATGTCTAAGATACCAACTCACCTTCCAGCTTAGTAAGCATGAAGTGTGTCATAAGTCAGTTGTGTTCCCTCCACCCAACCATTGATGTGTGTTTACATGTGTGTGCGTGTATATATATGTATATATACTGTATATGTATGTATATGTTTGTTATTCAAAAGCATGACATCAGATGTGGATCCTGAAATTGTTCCTATCCATGAGCAACGAGGTTTTCTTGTTTGTCTTGTTTGTCGTTGAGATACCTCACAGACGTTGTTGCAGCCAGAAGTTTACAGGAAATAATTATTTATTTCCTTCAAGTCTGATGTCAAAGTTGAGGAAACCTTCTCTGATTTAGGCCAGTTAGGATTTCTTCTCATGGAGGAATAATTGTAGGGATCCAGTTATTGTTCTGACAGTGCCAATAATGGGGTTATGTCCATTAATACATTAATTGTAACAGATTGGTTCATCCTTGGGTACAGTTTCCTGGTGCCTAAAGGTTTAAATACGCGAGTCTAAACAAGGAACGGGAGTGTGTCCTGTGTCCTGTGTCCCAGAGATGAGTGTTCTGGTGTTTAATTTTTTTTTTTTTTGTAAAAGGGTGATGCTGCTTAAGATCCTAGGACACTTTTGTCACAACTCTGCATATGTTTCCTTTCTCAGAAGCTCAGCATCACTGTTGTTAGGGCTGTAAAGTAAAGTAAAAAAACTAAATTACAGCTGCAAGCAGCGATGAACGGGCCCTCCACCCTTGTGCACGTTCAGGCTGCAGTGGAAGCTTGTATGACTTGATGTAGATTCTTCAGGCCTGGACATTTAGAGGATGAAACCACCCACGATTCTCTATATCAAACCATTAAAGTTATGGCAGAAAGTAGGAACTATCAGATATCGACCAATCAGAATAAGGGGTGGGGCTAATACATGCCAATGAAGGTCAAGTACTCAATACCGAGTCCGATGACACCACCCACGACTCTCTATGTCAAACCATTCAAAAGTTATTGCAGAAAGTAGGAACTATCAAATATGGACCAATCAGATGAAGGGGGGGCGCGCTTTTTGGTGTCTATCGTCGCCACGGTAACGCTTTTGACTGAGAAAAGTAATGCGCGTCATCGCAGGATGAAGACGCATATTTTGATGTATAACAGACCTGGGTGCGCGTTACGGTTCGGGCCGTATAAACTGCCGAAGGAATTGCATAAATTGCGCCAAAATTACACGATTAATTCAAAATGGCCGACTTCCTGTTGGGTTTCGGCCATGTCGCCAAGAGACTTTTCTTTAAGTTGCGACATGATACAGGTGTGTAGCGATTTTCGTGCATGTACGTCAAACCGTATTGTGGGGCTTGAGGCACAAAGTTTTCTAGGGGGCGCTGTTGAGCCGTTAGGCCACGCCCATTAATGCAAACCATGAAATATAACATTTTTCGCCAGGCCTGGCTGGCGTGCAAAATTTGGTGAAAAAAGTGAAGGTATTTCAAATGCCCTGACAACTTGAGGCTAGCCCCTAAAATACTTGGGACCAACTGGACTTTGGTCCACCAGTTCTTTCAGGAACAGTGGGCCAGAATTCAGACAAGATTTAGGTCAATTCTAACCAATACAAGTTTACATTTCAGCATTTTAAATGAGCAAATAATTGAATAAACAAAAATCCCCTCATTGATTTATCTGATATTTTATTTAAGAAAAAATAATCAGGAATCCTTACTGGTCTAAAACAAGAACTGTATATTTGGGTCTCCTTTTATTTCTTTTCATATGGACTTCTGGTCAAACTGAACCTTCAGGAAGAATTGACATAACTGTTAAAGTTATGCATTGTTATGCATTTTACTTTGGCTTGTTTAAAACCTCACCGTCCACTAAGACTGAATGTATTGATTCTTTTTGATTTCCTTCTCATTTAGCCCAAACTTAACTGCTTTTTTTGTTTGTTTGTTTTATGTGGCCCCAGCTGTAGGACAACGGTCAGGTTTGATGATGTCATCAGGGAGCAGTGGTGGACTTCCCCCAGCCAAACCTGAACAGGGGACTTTTGAAACAATAAGCTCAAATGCAGGGAATTCCCATGACGAAAACCCAACCAACCCTGACTTTCAAACGCCCACCCCCCACATAGATGATTTTTTAACAGAAGTGAGCTTCTGTTGCGACGCAGACACCAAGACGCCTCTCCAAACACAACCTAACGAGTCTACATCCTCCTGCACGGGACAACACACTGGAACCCTTGCAGAGGAAGCGGTCGTCGGTGCTGGAGTCCAGCCCAGACCTCTCAACTTGTCCACCCTGGATACAAGAGCTGAAAATGGTCCGGAATGTCCTGAGGCCGGTTCTGAAACTCCCAAAAAATATGGAGGTGGTTTGAAGAATGATGGTATCATTGATAAAGGTTCAGTGGTGGAGAAGAGGAGCAATGGTGGTCTTCATGAGTCAGTTGAGGAGCAACCGGAGTCCTGTTCCAGTGATCCCCAGCAACCCTTTACCAATGGGCATTCCCATTTAGACCAGTCCGCCAACAGGGCTTCACCTTTTCAACATGTAGGGAATGAAAGTCGTGTTCTGGATCAAGCTTCCTCTGCTGCCAAAGACAGCTCTGCTGTAACAACCATATACTCTCAGCTTTCCCCGTTAGGAGTTTCCTCTACACAGTCACCGTCCCGGTCTCCTAACAGGACAATGTCTGTAGCAGCTAAACACAACCCCATTAGCTGTGCCAGAGTTGACGCTTTTCTCGCAGCCGGCCACAAGAGCCTAAGCATCTACAGGACCCCCTTGGAACCAGAAACGAACGCTATCGCTGCAAGCAAGCATGCAGATGCTTCACTGAATACACAAATTCCTTCAGTGGAGTCAGATTCTTGTATCAGATCAGATGGAGAAATGTCAGCATCAGTTAAAAACCAACTAAATGAGTGCACAGCTAATTCAAGCCCTGATGCTGGGTCATTACATAAGAAGAGTCCAGGCAGTCCAGCATGGAGAAATAAAGTTCAACTTCAGGTTGAAAGTGGTCCTCCAAAATTGAGGGTATTAAGTGTTAAGACTAAGAACAAGCCGCAGGAGGAGCCTCACCAAAAAATGTGTAGGGATCAAAGTTCAGTTCCTTCAGATGCAAATGCTGCCATCAGAAACTCAACAAAACCCAAACCAGTGGCAACTGTGACCAGTTTTCTGAATGCCAGCACCCAGCCTGATGCAAACGCCTGCCGTGGAGCGCTCCGAGGAAATGAGAGACAGCAAATGCCAGGCGAGTGTGGCCGTTCCAGTGGCGCGGTACACCCTGTACATGTGCCCAAACAGAACAGTTTCCATGCAGATTCCAAATCAACACCCAAGTCACGGAGTGAGTCAAGCCCGCCTGTTACGCAGAGAACATTTATAGAGCTTCAGCTGTCTTCCTCATCTGGTTTATCGCCAGCGTTGAAGAACAGCGAAACGGTTTCAAAGGACACCAAAGAGCCTGAAATCAGAGCAGTTGCAAGAAGAACTTCAATGCTTTCTCTCACCAGCTCTGAAGCAGAGAGAACAAACACCACGGCAGCCAATGTGGTATTTAATTCACTGCATTCTACTCAAGCAGGTCATGCATCTCCAACCGTCTCAAAGTTTGGCCCCACCGTGGAAGGATGCGAGACCCTCAAGTCCGGTTCTCCAAAACTGTACATAAAGGCTATGGAAAGGCGAAGCCTATCCGCAAACATTGCTTTTTCCGCGGACTGCAATCCCTTCTCGGTTCGTAACAAAATAAAGTCCTTTGAGAGCCTAGCTAGCTTTGACAAGCCCACGGCTAAAAGCAGTGATGCTCAGTCTTTTGCTTTAGCTTTCACAGCTTCACTCAACCAGAGGATTGCAGGTTACATGGGCTCGGTGAATTCTGTAGACTGCCGTGGCAAATCAAAGAGCATGTGCTTTTACGAAGGATGTCCTACCGTAGCCCCGCCATGCTCACCTGTCATTGGTAAATGCACTCCAGCCAGAGATCAAATAACCTCTGAGGGAGCCACGCCTCAAAGTCTTCCGGTGCTGCGAAGGAAACATGGCCGACTTCCTGCCGGCAGGTTGCGGCAGCTCAGGGCCCTCAGTATGCCTGAATTAGAAAAACTGTGCACAGGAGAATTCCCCAAAGGACACGAGACATCTCCAAGTGAAATGGACGACGGTGTCCGCCCGACTACTCCTGCAAAGGCCAGAGAGGCTGACTGTGTTGCAGCGTCTACTGGGCCAACAAGTGAATCTACTGAGGAGGCTGAGGAGAGCCCGGAGGCCGCCCAGCCCGGCTGGTCCATCAGGTGGGGAGCTCACTTTAAACATCTCATCTGAAATCATTGCCAACCTGAAAGAGTTGAAACTGAAACTGAAAATGTTCTTTGTTCTTGGTGGCCTCAGTTGAGGCTCGTGGTCGGACTGCCGTTCCAGCTGAGTGCCACTTTCATTAGTTTGTGGTTGCTGTTTGACAAATCCAGTCTTGGGAAGCTTGGGACATTTAACACACACACACACACACACACACACACACACACACACACACACACACACACACACACACACACACACACACACACACACACACACACCCGTGTGTGTGTAATGTTCACGTTCTGGTAGTGATACTTTTTTTTTTTTTTTAATTTAACAATTTTTTGCTGTTTTATTCTCTGCCGTGGGGATTTTCATTAGTCTTTAGATCATTATTTTTAATATTTTGCATTTCATTTAGAATTTCAAAGCCTGTTTCTTAAGTAAATGCCCATTCCAGCTGTTGTGGTCCTGCCAACGCCTGTATATCATGTCAGTCATGACACCTCATCAGAAATCGAATACGAGTCAAAAATGCCAAATAACATGTCAGGTTTACAAAAACAGAACAAACAGCAGTCATTGTACTGTTGTGACAAATTGAAATTTTCAAGCTCCTGCTAAACTTGCACAACTGGATCAGTGTCAAAAAAATAAAGTTTGTGAAATATTTGAAGATTTCATTAAAATGATGCATTTTCTTTTTATAGATAAAGACGGATCTCTTAACATAGGATTTTCAAATAAGCAAATCATAGCATCAAAAGTTTTACTAATGCCGTTGAAAAGTAGAACATGTCTGGTTGTAATAGCTGACAATATGCAGTAGTTGCTACCGCCTGCAGCAGTCAGAGTACTACGGAAGAGTATTAGGGCTATGCAGGAGAAAGAATATTCCAGAGGGGAAGATTTTTTATTATTGTGCACTTCGAAAAAAAAGTCGAAATGTCGAGAAAAAAGTCAAAATGTCGAGATTAATGTTGAAATACAATTTCGAGAATAAATTCGAAATTTTGTGAATAATCAACTTTTTTCTCAACATTTCGACTTTTTTTTTCGAAATTGTACTTCAACATTAATCTCGACATTTCATCTTTTTTCTCGAGTGCATAATGAAAAAAAATCTTCCTCCTCTAAAATATTTTCTGTTTCTCCTGCCTGGCCCCTAATACTCTTCCGTCCACTAATCCCCAGCTGTGTGAGTGATTTCATGTCCATCAGGGTTCTGTCTTAGGTTCTACTCCCCATACATCTCTCTTTCACTATACATTATCCCTGTAGGGGAGATGATTAGTCATAGTCTCTTCTGACATTCACTCTGGTTCCTGGTCTGAAACTGCATCTTCCACTTCAGGAACTTTTCATTTTTTTGCAGGAGGCTCCAGTGAAGCCGTATTTTTTTATTATTTGTGGTTTGATTCTTGTTTAGATAACTACAATGCCCTTTTTATTGACCTAAACAAAAGAAACCTGTCGTCCTTCAGTGTTATTATTTTTGATTCAGACAAGCTTTTTTTATGTTTCAACGTTAATGTCCTTTGTACCTGTGTCTCTTTTGTTTATTTTACTTTATCATTTCTATTTTGATTTTTGTTTGACTTTATATCTCTCATTGTATGTTGCATGTTATTGTGAAGAACTTTGTGATTTTTATTTGTTTGTAAAAGGTGCTATATGAATAAACTTTACTTACTTGCGTATTTAATGTTTGATATTAGTGCAACACGGCAAAAATAGAATATCTAGCAACAGTTAAACCATTAAAGGACCAATTACAGACTTCCTCTGGGGATTTCCAAACTTTGTCCTTAACAAGCTGGAAATGTGCTGAAAATTCCCAATAACGTAATAAGGTATTACATTATCGGTAAAAATGTTATTACAATATCCGTCAGGATATTTTATTACATTATTGGTGAAGTTATTACATTATTGGATTTTATTACATTCGATTGAGTTAAGTGCAAATTGTATTGCATTTTCAGGCGTTATTACATTTTCAGGAAATTATTATATTGTAGGGTGCTACAGGGAGCTTGTGGCTGTTCTGCTGACGGCAAACTGGTTCCAGACATTTTGTTCCTAATGTTTTAGACGCTAACGATCCATGGTTGGGGTCTGGAAATGCAGGTTTGATTTGGGCTGATGTAAGTTGCCCTTCTATCGCTATGTCTGACCTTATTGATGTTATGCACTTGTTAGAAAATCCCTTTGTGTATTTGTCTTTATTTTTGTGAGATGAACAAGTTTGCACTCTAATTCTAATACACCCCACATACTTTCAATGTGGTGGTTATTCTTCCAATACAACTTCCAATTCACCTTGTTGGCATCAATGAGAAAAGAGGCAACACTGGTGTGAAGGAGGTAGTTGCCTCCCGGAAAATGTCTGGACTGCATGAGTAACTCTATTGACGATACTCCAGTTAGATCAGGGGTCGGCAACCCGCGGCTCAAGAACCGCATGCGGCTCTTTAGCGCCGCCCTTGTGGCTTCTGGAGCTTTTTCAAAAATGTTTGACCTTTTTTTTCTTTTTTTCTTCTTTTTTAACCTTTTTCTCTTTTTTTTCTTCCTTTTTCCTTTCCTTTTTAATCTCGACATTACGACTTTTTTCTTGAAATTTTGACTTCTTCCTCGATATTTTGACTTTTTTCTCGAAATTTTGACTTTTTTCTCAACATTTCGACTTTTTTCTCAAGATTGTACTTCAACATTAATCTCGACATTTCGACTTTTTTCTCGACATTTCAAATTTTTTCTCGAAGTGCATAATGAAAAAAAAAAATCTTCCCCCAGTTATAACTAATATAGATACATGCAGCATGTGTTGCCTTCATTCTAAGGCTGATACAAGACTTTTTGCGGCTCCAGACATATTTGTCCTTTGTGTTTTTGGTCTAATATGGCTCTTTCAACATGTTGGGTTGCCGTCCCCGGGATAGAGAGAGTATGGTGGAGGTCTGAATACCAATGTTGTGTGGTGTGGACTCAGACCTAAGCCTTGAACGCAGTCAATCCCCTTTATTGATGGTGGTATTGATACAAGTGGTCTGCAATTGACCCTTCGTCCAGCCCCGCCCCCATTGCTAGGTTGGACAAAACTGTCGTCTCTCCCGTCCACTTCCCTTGTAAAAAACGTGGTCGTACATCACTTTATTTCTATTGAATTTACCAAATAAATGAACAGCTACTAGATATGAATAAAAAGGAACAGGATCAGCGAAAAAAAAAAAGATCTTTTGGTTAGTTTAGCTGATAGTCTGGTGGAAGGGTTGAACACTACCACCATCAATAAAGGGGATTGACTGTGTGGCCGTCCACATAGCTTTATCCAAAGCAGACATTTTTTTTCTAATTTAACATTGGTTTTGGGATGGAATATATTCCTGTGACTCTCTCTGGGTAACTGGTAACTCAAGTTCAAGTTCAAGTCTATTTATAAAGCACTTTAAAAATAACAACAGCTGACCAAAGTGCTGGACAAACGAAAGGTCTCTGCTCTTTAGTCTGGAGGGGGGAACTGTGAGATAGAGTTGGTCAGCTGACCGAAGAGCCCTGGAAGGTCTACGGCCATTTAAAAGACCTAAGATATAAGAAAGTGCAAGACCATGGAAAGATTTTAAAACAAGAATATTAAAATGGAGGAGCCGACGAAGAGCTGGGAGCTCAGGTGTAATTATGGGACAGGGAGCAACAGCTAACGCCTGCATTCAGGGCTTTGTAGGAGTCTAGGTGGGATGAAACAAAGGCATGTATAAGTTTCTTAAAGTTTTCAAAATAATAAAAGGGTTTAACCTTGGAGAAAAGCCTCAACTGGAAGAAACTAGATTTATTAACAGCGTTAATTTGTTTCTCTAGCTTAAAGAGTCCAAAGTTACACCAAAGTTTTTGACAGTATCTTTGACATGTGGTTCAATGGGTCCTAGATCTACATCTGAGTCACTGGCAGCACTGGACAAAAAACTATAACCTCAGTTTTATTTTGATTAAAGTTTAAAAAGTTTAAAGCCATCCAGGCTTTGATGTCCTCCAGACAGTGGAGTCAACTTTAAGAGTGGGAGTCGCGTTTTAATGGCATGTCGTCATCAGCATAGCACTGAAAAGAGATGTTATATTTTCTTTTTTATCCCCGATTTTTACCCATTTTATCACCCAGTGCTCCTACCTAAGTGACATTCCTGGACATTGCTCCCTCTACCAACCCCGGGAGTTCCTGCACTGAGCTCAGGTGTCCTCCTTAACCTGAGGAGTGAGCAGGCCGCACCTTTTCACCAGACAAGGTGGGGCCTCTCCGGCCGGACGTAGCGCATGGAAGGATCACGTTATTCCGGCCAGATCCTCCCCACCCCATTTGGAACCCCGGCTGGCCAGAGGGGGCAGTGTAGAGCCCGATGTTATACTTTTCTAAGAATAGATTCCAGGGGGAGCATGTGCAGGGAAAAGAGTATAGGCCCCAGAATAGACACTTGAGGAACACCAAGAGGGAGAGGAGCAGAGGGGGATACCGATCCCTCCAGGCAGACAGAAAAACTTCAGTCTGTTAGGTAGGATCTGAACCAGGGGTCGGCAACCCGCGGCTCTAGAGCCGCATGCGGCTCTTTAGCGCCGCCCTAGTGGCTCCTGGAGATTTAAAAAAAAATGTTTAGCTTTTTTTTCTTTTTTTTCCTTCTTTTTTTCCTCTTTCTTTCTCTTTTTTCCTTTTTTCTCTTTTTTTTCTTTTTTTCTTTTTTCTTCTTTTTTTCTTCCATTTGCCTGTCGTTTTTAATCTCGACATTTCGACTTTTTTCTCAACATTTTGACTTTTTTCTCGACATTTCGACTTTTTTCTCGAAATTGTACTTCAACATTAATCTCGACATTTCAACCTTTTTCTCGACATTTCGACTTTTTTCTCAACATTTTGACTTTTTTCTCAACATTTCGCCTTTCGCCATTTGCCTTCATTCTAAGGCTGATACAAGACTTTTCATTCTTTGCGGCTCCAGACATATTTGTTTTTTGTGTTTTTGGTCCAATATGGCTCTTTCAACATTTTGGGTTGCCGACCCCTGATCTAAACCATTTCAGAGCAGTGCCTCTGATAACGACACAGTGGTCCAGACGGGAGATGAATATGTCATAATCTACAGAGTCAAATGCAGCTGTAAGATCAAGGAGGATCAGGATGTGAGAATCTCCAGAGTCAGTGATTGACAACAAATCATTAGCGCAGATTCAGTATTGTGGAGGGCTTTCAAACCGGATCGGAGAGGTTCCAGGATACCTTGTGTATCTAAAAAAGACTGTAGTTGTTGCAGCAAGTTTCTCCAGAATCTTGGATGAAAATGGAAGAATCCATGTTGAAGCCTGGTCGGCAACGAACAGATTTCAACATTCATTAGACGTTGGCATTAGAATTAGATGATTGTTTAATGGTGATCCACCATCAATCTTCAACCTCAACCAAAAATCAGCCTTTTTGATCCTCATTCAACATTGAATTAACATCTTTTGCTATCTAGTTAATTGAGCTTTTCATGTGGAACTGAAACCGTACGGATGCTCTGATTGTGCTGTCGTGCATGAAGGATGGTCAACTGTTTTTTCAGAGTGCGGAGTGTTGCGATTGCGCCTGTGCACATCACCAGCACCGGGTGTGCCGCTGGATTCTTTTTCTCCTTTAGAAGGTTTTGAACTGCATGCATGCATTTAGGAAGTGATCCCTGGTGTCACAATGTGGCCAGTAAGGCCTGCAGTTTTAGTTTTTCTTACAATAGGGAAGAGATAAACCTTCACCTTTCTGTTCTTGGTTGGAGCTAAAATGGATAGCTGGATAGAGAGAATTATTTACTTACTAATTACTCACTCATCTTCTCCCGCTTTTCCGTTACCGGGTCGCGGGGGCAGCAGCCTCAGCAGGGACTTACTAATTATACTTAATTATTTGTTAATTAATGTCAAAATAAAATAAATGTTTCCGTTGTTTTTCAGCTGAGATGCTACTTATGTAATAATGAAACCCACTAGGATCATATTATTTTTAAGTTTTGAGACAAGAGAAAAGAAAGTTAAAGAAGGGGCTCTAACTTTTTCACATGTATGTCACTTGGACGCCAAGGTTTTACGTAAACAAATGAATTTGCCTGCATGGAGATTAGGTGTTGTTTGTGGTAGTGTAGTGTGAGAGATGACGTTTTTTGATGCAGGATCAGAGTTTTGACACAAGCAGCAGACTCAGACCTTTGCTACCTTTAGTCCCATCGGGACCTGACTGCGGTCGTTTAATCTCCCAGATCCATGATCATTTACTTTTCTTGGCAAAGGAGTTTGAATTCCTCTGAATACCGAACATTTTCCATCCATCCTCTTGGCAGATGCTTGAGTTTACTGCACAGCAGCTGCTTGTCATCTGCTGAGCAACTTGGTTCTGGCACGGACAGCCGATCCAAACGTACAGAAACTCCTCCATTCATCCTTGAGTATATGCCCACTTAGGAAGGAACCAGGGCAACTTCGTAGCTTTAAAGTTATCTCTTGATTTTAAACCAATGGTGCATATGAAACCATTACTTCACCAAATACATTACAGCATTGCAGGAAGGCATCTCTGAGCAACGTTATCTGAACCAAACCCACCCTTATGGGCCATCAGGGCCTTATCGTCCGCTAGCAACGCTCCCTCCATGTTGTAGATCAGAACCAGGGGGAGGACACAGTGCTGATGTGTGAGTGAGGGCTCATAAAAATGAGACTAAGCGAAATGTTATTTGGAGGCCCCCCCGCCCTCAAACCTCTCCCCATCCCAAATGTATCATTGCTACAAAATTACCTTATGACAACATGCTATTTAACTTGACAACCCGTCAATATTAACACATGTATGGTAGATAAAGTAGTGACTGTATGAGTCAAATTACATTTAAAAACAAAATCAACCTGAAATAATAAATAAATATTAAATAAAAAACTTCAAACTGAAATAAGTAAAAAATAGCGATCAATTACTCACCACCCTACTGCTAAATATTTAATCACTGTTCCAACTGTTGCTCTGCTTACTGCCCCCTATCGGTCCCCGCCGGTACGACACGCTCTCCTCGCGTACTACGTGAGCGACTTTGTGGTTGGTGGTGCACAAGAACGGACGCGAATGCAAGAGCCTACAGCAAGTATATCTGGGCTCTTACCTGCTTCCAGCTGAAGAACCTTCCTGTTGATTATTCAGTCAGACTTTCCTAAACTCTACCTGACGTTGTGCTGCACTTTGGTCCTAAAATCCACCCGGGACAACCGATTGTGCAGCGAGCACCCAGAATAACAAGCTAAACCAATCTAATCAGTCTGTATTCATATAGCACATTTTAACAATTTACTTAGACTTAACAACATTGAAAAAAAAGTAACAGATCATGACAAAAAATATAAATTAAAACACATTGAAAAAATGTCAATAAAAACATTCAGTAGGTTTGGAGTGTTGTTGAAGAGCTGCAGGCCAGAGACGGTCCGCAGCTCAGGGGGAAGAGCGTTCCGGCAGCACGCAGAGCTCCGTTATGCTGCTGAAGACTTGAACGCTCATAGAAATAGGGAGACGTACGGAAATGAACGCCATTGCAAACAAACAAGAGATTGAAATGAGCTCTGAATGGAACTATGAGCCAGTGGAGGGAGAACGATACGGCTGTGAGTGTTTGGCAACAGGTGAGCAGCAGCATCTTTATCCGGTTGCAGACGATGGAAAGAAGTTTGACTGATTTCAAGATAAAATTGTTTACCAGCACTAAATCTGACTCGAGTTTAAAATCCGTGACCATCCAGTGGGCAAATGTCACCATGGCACAGCACGCAGCTCCTGAAGCTCCGGCCTGCAAACATGAACAAAAGAGAAAAAAAGGGGGCCAGCACAAGAAACTTCAGGAACGATGGACAAAAATGATGGCTATGAGATACTTCTAATAAATAAAAATGGAAATGGAGAAGAGAGGAAGGGAAGAGGAGAGGAGAAGAAGGGTGAGAGGCACCGCCCAGTGGATCATGTCGGTGCCCCCCTGCAGCATAGGCCTATAGCAGCATATCTACCACGAAGCTTTAACAATTCCCTTATCACTTCTCATTTGGAAAAAAAGGAAAACCATGAGGAAAATGGCGCTAATGTGATAGTAAATTAGTTACCTGCAGTATTATTAGCCAAGGACATGCTAACGTTGCAGATGCTGCTGGAAAACAAAACATTCCTTGATCATTATTGCTACTGTGTGCGCAAATATTTTTGCATGTTCGTAACATTTCCTCCCTTTGACAAAGTATTCACTTAGGAAGTATTGCAAGTTAGACTGTTGTCGTCTTTTTTACTGAAATATAACAACACTTTCGTACATCTGTATTGCTTGGACACCATGTCTACTATTGACTTCTGGCTTACGCACGTTACGCAACATGCATGATGACATCATTCATGCTCACTAGAATCGAAAAGGGAATTGTTTGAAAAATATGCAAACGATGTCAAGGAATTGAAACACTGGGAACCGGTTCTGAACAAGAACCGGTTCTCGATTCCTATTCCTACTACAGAAACACAATAATAACAGCAGTATCACCACGTTGGTATTGATTATATCACATGTCATTACAGATCGGAAGCCGTTATCTTAAACTTGTGCCAACACAGACACCTGTGAAAGGAATGCTGGGAGGCTTCAATGTTGGTTTGTCTGTTTCCTCCTTCGGGCGTGTAAAGCTAAGACAACTGGTGTAGTGGTTCTGGTACCAAATCAAATCTACTTTCACTCCTGCAGGGTTAAAGTCCTTGAATTCCAAGTATCGTCATGGTGCAATAAGACGGTGGCCAACCGTGAGCACTACGGCTGGGCCTTCACCTCATCACAGAGAAAAGAAATCATTGCGGAAAAAAGCAACAGTAGCCTACAAAGCTAGCCACAACGTCACTCTCGTCTTCCGCCATTTAACTCTCTCCACCGCTCTCACCACTCTGCAGAGATTTGATGTTCGGACTTCATGAAGGCCTACGATCTTTTGTTTTATTCCACTTGAAATCAAACCATGATTGGTCGATTTCCCCGTCACTATCCACACCAAAACACATAGCTTCGCTTTCCCCGAGATTGTTGAAGTCCTAACCAATGAATGAGCAGCTAACCGGGCTTTAATAGAGACAGACGATTCTGATTGGATAACAGATTTTCAGGACATGAACTTGGCAGTAAACTTAATTTTAGAACATAGACGAGAGAAAATCTGTTAAATTAAATGAGATAGGAATAAAAAAAAATTATTGAATACTATATTATTATTATCATTATTATTATTTATTATTATTTCTTTTTTTTTAGGATTTCTCTGAAGGCGTAGAAGGCCCTGAAGGTTCCCCACTGCAATAAGATGTTGCATTACAAGCATTTTATTCCATCAGAATCAGTGGAAACTACTGCGAGTGTGTTGTGTGTGACGTTGCTGATTGCTGAACATTAGCTGTGTCAGACTGCCTTTGTCAGCACCAGGCGATGGTTCAAATCCCAGGACAGAGGTTGAAGCCTCTGGAAGACTCATAAGGCACCTTATCAACTCCTTCAGCTCTGGTTTTAAACATGAAGAAAGCCTTTCATCCGTGTAGTTTCAGGAAACCGCCATCATTTGTCTTACATTGAATCCCAGTCTTGAATAATTTTGTTCTCTGGTAATTTCTCATGAACAGGAGACCTCTTCCATGTTCGTCCACCTGACTGGCCTCCCAGGTGGGACGCACCTGCTCACAGACACAGTCAAATGGAAAACAGCCAATCAATCGGCTCTACACTTACACTAATGACATGGCCCCCGCAGACACACACATGCACACTCAAGACATTGCGACACTGCCACGCGGCAATGTGAAGAACTTGAACATTTTTCATATTTTTACTCTTTTGTTCTTTGAAATTGACTTTTTATGCTAGTAAGCTTTTGGGTTTGCTAGTTTTTTGAGCTTTACATACTTTTGCTATTAAGTCTATACTGGACTGAGAATGTCTATGAAATGGCCATCCATCCATCCATCCTTCGATCCATCCATTTTCCGCCGCTTATCCTGAACCGGGTCACGGGGGCAGCAGTCTCAACAGAGATGGCCAGACCTCCTTCACCCCAGACTCTTCCTCCAGCTCTTCCAGGGGGAAACCGAGACGTTCCCAGGCCAGCCGAGAGACATAGGGCCAATCCCAATACACCCCCTACTTTCTACCACTAGCCCTCACTCACTACCACTAGCCCTAAAAATGAAGCCACTAGGGTAGGGCTTTGTAATGTTCCCTAGGGATTGGGACACCACTTGCTACGTCACTGCGTGGTTTACATTCGGGTACGTAAGCGACTGTGTAGTTACGTTTGCACATACGTCACACCATATCAGGAAGCCCAGAGCTAAAAGCTGTTTTAATTTCAGCTGTAGCGCTGTTAATATGCCAATTTATTAAGTTTTAATATTTTTTCAGGCGTAAAAGTAACCGTTAAGATCCCCAACCTGGGCTCAGTTTATCCAAATAACGCCTGTTAAGAAATTTGCTCCTATGTTTTCAGGGGATGAGAAGAGCCGCCGGCGATTTATGGTTCCGCGTTAAATCGACGCAGAGCGTACGGCGTAGGGTACGCGGTGACGCGAACCGTACGACGCGAACCTACACCTTAGGCTCTGCGTTGGTGTAATGCGGAACCATAAATCAGCCTTTATTCTGGCGAGATCTGAAAAGACTTCGCAACAACGGGCAAGCAAGTGATTATGTACATTCACTGAGTGAATATTATGAAAGTAAAATATATATTTCTCGCTAGAAATGTAATCAAAACGCATTTTTATGCAGAAACTAACTCAAAATATTGATTTTATTCACTAAAAAAATAAGAAATGTCCGCCATGTTTTTTTGTTTGATTCAGTCTGCAAATGATGACGTAAAGCATTCTGGGAAAAGTTTCTGGCCCTCGGTCGGTGAGTCAGCATCTGAAATCCCTTTCTATGAAGGGCCAGATTCATACACACTAGCCCTCGTTATCCCCACTCCCCCTACATGCAAAGAGGAATTGGGACACCACTACCCTCACAGGAACGTGCAGAATTTAGGGGTAGGACTGAAAAGTAGGACTAGGGGGGGGATTGGGACTGGCCCATAGTCTCTCCTGGGTCTTCCCCGGGGTCTCCTCCCGGAGGGACATGCCTGGAACACCTCCCTAGGGAGGAGGGACATGCCTGGAACACCTCCCTAGGGAGGAGGGAGATGCCTGGAACACCTCCCTAGGGAGGCGTCCAGGAAGATCCGGTACAGATGCCCAAGCCACCTCAGCTGACTCCTCTCAATGTGAAGGAGCAGCGGCTCGACTCCGAGCTCCTCCCGGGTGACCGAACTCCTCACCCTATCTCTAAGGGAGCGTCCAGCCACCCTGCGGAGGAAACACATCTCTAAGGGAGCGTCCAGCCACCCTGCGGAGGAAACTCATCTCGGCCGCTTGTATCCGCGACCTTGTCCTTTCGGTCACTACCCAAAGTTCATGACCATAGGTTCAATTTCAATTCAATTTTATTTATATAGCGTCTAATACAACAGAGTTGTCTCTAGACGCTTTCCAGAGACCCATACCCAGAACATGACCCCCGAGCAGTTATTACATAAACAATGGCAGGTAAAAACTCCCATAGTGGGAGAAAAACCTTAAGCCAAACAGTGGCAAGGAAAAACTCCTTTAGGAGGGAAGAAACCTTGAGCAGGACCAGGCTCGTAGGGGGGGACCCTCCTGCCGAGGGCCAGACTGGTGGGTCAGGGACGGCAACAGCACAGCAGGCAGGTGGAAGCAGCAACGGGATGACCAGGGGTGGGGACCGCAGGCCAGCATGCAGCTCCCGAAGCTCCGGCCCAATCATCAGGTCCCAGGTTGGGGTGCAGGGTCGGGGAAGGGTTGAAAAGGGGCAGGGCCAAGGAGAGGAGTCTTGACGGACAAACCTTCTCCCCCGCCTGCCCGGGCTGTTACCCTGCCCCCCTTACTCCCACACTGCAGGTTCCGGTGTCCGGCAAAGGATGCTGCAACATGGACAAAAGAGAGAAAAGGGAGGAGAAGGGGGGGCCAGCACAAGAAACTACAGGAGCGACTCTGACACACTAAAGTTTACACTACCTAGAGATTTACCAACACCAGCTAGAGGTTTACTAAACACTAACTATAGGCTTTACTAAACAGAAATGTTTTAAGTTTATTTTTAAAGGTGGAGGTGGTGTCAGCCTCCTTAACCCAGATTGGAAGTTGATTCCATAGTAGTGGTGCCTGATAGCAGAACGCCCGCCCTCCAAATCTACATGTGGATACTCTAGGAACTACGAGTAAACCTGCACTCTGAGAACGGAGAGCTCTGACAGGAACATAAGGCACTATCAGGTCTTGCAAATAATGCGGAGCTAAGCTGTTTTGGGCTTTATACGCAAGTAATAAAATTTTAAATTGGATTCTGAATTTTACGGGTAACCAATGGAGCGACGCTAACACTGGAGAGACGTGGTCTCTCCTGCTGATTCCTGTCAGCACTCGTGCTGCTGCATTCTGGATCAGCTGGAGCCTATTCAGCAAATTACTTGGACATCCTGCTAACAACACATTACAGTAATCTAGTCTAGAAGATACAAACGCATGAACTAGTTTTTCTGCATCACTCTGCGAGAGGATTTTCCTAATCTTTGCAATATTACGGAGATGGAAAAAGGCTATTTTACAAACCTGATTTACATATGGTTTAAACGACAAATCCTGATCGAAAATAACACCAAGGTTTCTCACAGTTGCACTGGAAGCCATCGCAACACCATCTAATCCCTTCCTAAGATGCTCTGGACCAAGAATGATAACCTCTGTTTTATCTGAATTTAGAAGCAAGAAATTTCTGGACATCCAGTCCTTGATGTCCCTAAGACATGCCTGAAGTTTAACTAACGGTTCTGTTTCATCCGGCTTCATAGACAAGTAGAGCTGCGTATCATCAGCATAACAATGAAAGTGTATGCCGTGATTCTGGATTATACTTCCCAATGGCTGCATGTATAAACTGAACAAGATTGGCCCTAGCACTGAACCCTGCGGAACACCATAACAGACCCTTGACTGTTCTGAAGAAACCTCATGTACATGAACAAACTGGAACCTGTCAGATAGATATGATTTAAACCAACATAGAGCTGCCCCTTTAATCCCAACAACGTGCTCTAACCTGTGCAGCAAAATGCCATGATCTATAGTGTCAAAAGCAGCACTGAGGTCCAGTAGAACCAGTATGGAAACTAATCCCTTATCTGAGGCCATAAGGAGGTCATTCGTGACTCGAACCAGTGCTGTCTCTGTGCTATGATGCATTCTGAACCCTGACTGAAAGATTTCAAACAGATCATTTCTATACAAATAGTCACATAACTGGCTTGAAACTGCCTTTTCCAGAATTTTAGATACAAATGGAAGGTTGGAAATTGGTCTATAATTAGCTAAGGTGTCTGGGTCAAGAGAAGGTTTTTTAAGTAAAGGTTTAATTACTGCGACTTTGAAAACCTGTGGTACATATCCTAAACTTAGGGATAGGTTAATTTGGTCCAGTATTGTCGTACCAATAAGAGAAAAAACATTTTTGAATAGTCGAGTAGGGATGGGGTCTAACATACATGTGGTTGACTTACCTCTATTGACGAGTGAAGTCAGCTCAGGGAGGTCTATAGGATCAAAACAGTCTAGAGTCAAGTCAGAGCCTAGGGAAGTCGCTAAAGCTGAAGAAACACCTACAACCGGCTGGTTGATTTCTTCTCTAATTCTCGTGATTTTACTGTTGAAGAAGCTCATAAAGTCTTCACTACTGAGAGCTGCAGGAATGCACGGCTCAACAGAGTTGTGACTCTTTGTCAGCCTGGCTACAGTGCTGAACAGAAAACGTGGGTTACTTTTATTATCCTCTATCAACGTTGAATAATAAGCTGTTCTGGCTTTGCGAATGGCTTTTTTATATACTATTAGAATATCTTTCCATTCACGATAAGAGTCTACAGACCTACAAGAGTACCACTTCCTTTCCATCTTACGCACGTTTTGTTTCAACATGCGGATATCTGAATTTGGTAGTAATTTGGTAGAATTTGGAAATAGGTGAGGGTAGGTGCGTAGATTGACCGGTAAATCGAGAGTTTCGCCTTTCGACTCAGCTCCCTCTTCACCACGACGGTCCGGTACATCGACCGCATAACTGCGGACGCTGCACCGATCCATCTGTCAATCTCACGCTCCATCGTTCCCTCACTCGTGAACAAGATCCCGAGATACTTGAACTCCTCCACCTGAGGCAGGACTTCTCCACCCACCCGGAGAAGGCACGCCACCCTTTCCCGATGGAGAACCATGGCCTCGGTTTTGGAGGTGCTGATTCTCATCCCTGCCGCGTCGCACTCGGCCTCAAACCGCCCCAGCACATGCTGAAGGTCCCGGTCCGATGAAGCCAACATCATCTGCAAAAAGCAGAGATGAAATCCTGAGGTTCCCAAACCGAATCCCCTCCGGCCCCTGGCTACGCCTAGAAATCCTGTCCATAAAAATTATGAACAGGACCGGTGACAAAGGGCAGCCCTGCCGGAGTCCAACATGCACTGGGAACAAGTCTGACTTACTGCCGGCAATGCGAACCAGACTCCTGCTTCGATCATACAGAGACCGGACAGCCCTTAGTAGAGGGCCCCGGACTCCATACTCACTCAGCACCCCCCACAGAATGGCACGAGGGACACGGTCAAATGCCTTCTCCAGATCCACAAAACACATGTAGACTGGTTGGGCAAATTCCCATGAACCCTCGAGCACCCTGCGGAGGGTATAGAGCTGGTCCAGCCCGCCTTCCCATAGGCCAACCACCCGCAGGAAGGGCCATGAGAGGCTGGTGCCATGTGGACTGGGTAGCAGTCGTGGCGGGGCCTCGACGACCCAATCCCTGGACCAAAACCCTTGCATTAGGGACATGGAATGTCACCTCGCTGGGGGGGAAGGAGTCTATGAAATGTTTAAGAAAAAAAAAAGAAAAAAGGAAATGTTTTGTAACTGTGTAATAATGACTTCTGGTAATTGTTCGATAATTGGTAACTGAGTATTACAATTAGGGGACAGTATGTTGCAGCCATTAAGTTGAAGTTATTACTTTTGTATATTTGTAAACTAGTTTTAGGTTTAGTCTTAGTTATATAGTGTTTATTCTGCTTATGATTTTGCTAAGAATGTTTATATTATTATTTTTTTGTTTTTTATGTCTCCGGAGGGCATGTTGTGTGTGTCAGGAGGATATATGGGTCAGGTGATTGCGCGGCGCGGCGTGGAAAACCTAAATGTGTGGTTGTCTACAGTTTTTTGACCACGTTATTTCAGTTTTTGTTGCTATGAAAGACTTTTTCGATTGCTTTTGGATGTCGTAATAATTTAGAAAATACTTTGGAACAAGTTGGAACGTAAAAATAAAAGTTATGATTTTTTTAAAAGCTTGGCGACCTAAAGTTTTATTAAAGTGAGTGAAGCGGCCCACTGCCAGAAAAGGCCAGAAAAGGCCAGAAAAGGCAGATACACCACGTTTCTCTGAAAAGCAGCGCGAGCGTCACTAAAAGAAACGTCGACTTCCAATCATGTTTAAGGATTTGATGTTTCAGAGCATCTTCGGTAGTGATGATGAGAGCAGGCTGACAGACTGGGTCCTTCATGCAAGCTGCCATGGAGACGAGACGAGACTGAAGTTTAAACATGAGCAACTCTGTGTAAACTAGAACTCTAGAGGACTTCCTTTTTCTGTGAGAACATGGAGTAAATCCTTGAATGTGATGGACTTCGTCTGCAGGTTAAAGGACTTGGCTTCGTCCGTTGGGTCTCAGGGTAAACTGCAGGCGCTGCTGTCCTCCCTGACGGTGCAGTCGTGCGTGACGAGCCTCCTGGATGAAACCAGGACCCTCTCAGAGGTAATCACAGACATTTCTGACACACTTTAGTAAACCAGGTCTGTTCAGAAATCAAATTTCAATTAATGTAATAATAAAAAAAAATTACAAATTATGCAATAAAAAACAAACCCTTTCCAATAAACGTAATTTAAAAACAAACAAACAAAGAAACAAAACCAAAACTACAACAAAGTCATAAAATAACACAAAATAGCTGTCGTCAAACACAGATAGTCGTATTCGTTTTTGATTCAAAGAAAAAAATATGACAATGATGCAAAAAAGAGAGAGAAAAAATGAAAACCCACCTAACAAATTTTCTTGACATTTCTTCATCAAACTGGCTTTTATTATTCTTTTAAATGTAATAATCCCACCTCATCACTCTCTAAAATGCCGACTTTTCTTTGGCGCCACTTACTCTTGGTTTGAACTGTGCAGGGTGAAGACGACGCCCTGCTCGTTGTCCTGAGCACGGGCGAGAGCTCGGGGCTCAGCTTCAGCGTTGCTGGTGGAGTCGACCTGGAGCAGAAGAAAGTGGATGTGAGTACAGGAATTCCGTGTTCCGACCCCTAACCCTAACCCTATTCCTAACCCTAACCCTAACCCTAACCCAAGGACGAGAGCTCGGGGCTCGGCTTCAGCGTTGCTGGTGGAGTCGACCTGGAGCAGAAGAAAGTGGTGGTAAGTACAGGAAGTCCGTATGGTGGTGTGGCGTCTCCTCGGTGCTCTGTGGCCGTGGCCCTACTAGCATCGGTCTGGAGAAACGCAGGCCCAGGTTTCTTCTGCATATTTAAGATGCGTTTCAGGAAAAAATATCTCTTTAAAAATGCAGGAGCTATCTATCCTAATGCTGATCCACTATGCCCCCAATGTAAAGGCCAACCAGCAGACCTAATGCACATGTTCTGGCTGTGTCCGAACCTCTCCACCTTTTGATAAGTATTTTTAAAGCTTTTAGTGAGATGTTTGGAACCCAGTTGGACCTTGATCCGATCTGTGCTCTCTTTGGTCTAACACGGGGCTCAGCAACCCGCGGCTCTAGAGCCGCATGCAGCTCTTTAGCGCCGCCCTAGTGGCTCCAGGACCTTTTTTTTCCCTTTTTTTCTCTTTTTTCTTCTTTTTTTCTCTTTTTCGTTTTTCCTTTTTTTCCTTTTTTTCTTTATTTTTTTATTTTTGTTTTTCTTTTTTTCTATTTTTTTTTGTTTTTTTTTCTTTTTACCTTTTATCTTTTTTTTTCCTTTTTTCTTCTTTTTTAATCTCGACATTTCAACTTTTTTCTCAAAATTTTGACTTTTTTTCTCGACATTTCGACTTTTTTCTCGAGATTGTACTTCAACATTAATCTCGACATTCTTTTTTCTCAAAATCTTGACTTTTTTCTCTACATTTCAACTTTTTTCTCAACATTTCAACTTTTTTCTCAACATTTTGACTTTTTTCTCGAGATTGTACTTCATCATTAATCTCGACATTTCAACTTTGTTGTCTTCATTCTAAGGCTGATACAAGACTTTTCATTTTTTGCGGCTCCATACATATTTGTTTTTTGTGTTTTTGGTCCAATACGGCTCTTTCAACATTTTGGATTGCAGACCCCTGGTCTAACACCGGAGAAACCTCAAGCTGCCTCACCGGATAAAGCCCATGTTATTACAGCCTTTACCACACTGGTCGCGAGACGTTTGATCCTGTTCAGATGGAAACAAAAAGCCCTATCCTTTTCTCAATGCATCAATGATGGGTGGGTGGGAATGGTGTGTCAATGTTGTCAATGTTGTGCCAATGTTTCAGCTGAACAATGCACTTTTACATTTTGGGGATGAATGTGCAAATTGTAGTCATGCATATGTTATGTACTTTTCATCTCTGTGGGATAAATGTAAAAAACCAAATAAAACATATTTACGAGAAAGAATGCAGGAGCGTAACCAGACAACGAGTTGTCCACAGCTCGCTTGGACAAGGCTGCTTGTTTTCCATTTGTTCTCGTCTGTGTTGAACCAGGACATTTAGTAAGATTGACTTTGGTGTTCAGGTGCACCGGGTCTTCACCAGAGGAGCAGCGGGCATGGAAGGCACCATCCAAAGAGGAGACAGCATTCTGTTCATAAATGGGAGCAGGCTGGAGGGTAAAACCCATGGAGAAGTGGTGTCCTGCCTCCATGAAGCCAGGACGTCCAAGCAAGCCGTCCTGGTCATTTGTAGAAACAAGGACAGTCAGCTCTCCGCTCTTCAGGCAAGAATGTTTCCTATGAGGACAACATCTCCGGAGACGGAAGCAGGTGATGTTTAGGTTTACATGGCTCCAACGTTATTGTCGACCGTGCAGACCCCGTCGTACCTGCCTGTGTGGGTCTAGTGCAGGGATCAGCAACCCGCGGCTCTTTAGCATTGCCCTAGTGGCTCCCTGGAGCTTTTTCAAAAATGTTTGACCCCCTTTTTTTCTTCTTCTTTTTTTATTTTTTTCCTTTTTTTTCTCTTTTTCTCTTTTTTCTCTTTTTCTCTTTTTTTCTCTCCTTTTTTTCTCTTTTTTTCTTTCTTTTCCTTTCCTTTTTAATCTCGACATTTCAACTTTTTTCTCGACATTTCGACTTTTTTCTGGAGATTGTACTTCAACATTAATCTCGACATTTCGACTTTTTTCTCGAAATTTTGAATTTTTTCTCGACATTTTGACTTTTTTCTTCACATTTCGACTTTTTTCTCGAGATTGTACTTCTACATTAATCTCGACATTTCAACTTTTTTCTTGAAATTTAGATTTTTTTCTCAACATTTCGACTTTTTTCATTGTGCATGCATGCATTGTGCATAATGAAAAAAAATAAATCTTCCCCCAGTTATAACTAACATGCAGCATGTGTTGCCTTCATTCTGAGGCTTATACAAGACTTTTCATTTCTTGCGGCTCCAGACATATTCTTTTTTTGTCTTTTTGGTCCAATATGGCTCTTTCAACATTTTGGGTTGCTGACCCCTGACCTAGTGTGTTGGACGTGGTGAAATCTAGAGGCACAAACTCTGAGTTTAGACCAGTTTACTGCCCCTACCTGCCCTGAATGCAAAACACCTGTGACCTGTAAGTCAACTGCTTCTGCAGTAACCCGCTACTTCTGGAATTTCTAATGGAGCTTTTCCACCAGTACCTACTCTACTCAACTCAGCTCGGCCTGGTTTCTTTTCCACTACAATTCAGCACCTGGAGCAGAAGTAGGAGGTTGGAGAAGCTGCTGTGACGTATTTGATTGTGTGATCTAAAGGAAGAAGACAACAACACTAAAGATGTAGAACCTGGAGGAGATGATAGATGTGCTGCTGGATCTGTGGCTTGTGTTTGATATCAAGGTAAAAAATGAGAGTGAGAGAAGCTTCCAGCAGCGACCCTTTTTCATTTTATTTAGTTCATCTCTGTGCTGCTGAAAAGTCAGCTGGAGCCGTGAGCAGCTATGAAGAGACAGAGCTCCTGGTAGATCTGGTCGTTCCTTATCTCCGTCTAGATCCCTTTTTAATTCTCTCCTCAGCACCAGGTTTATGAACATCTGACCCTCAGAGTTGGATCATGAAACAGACTTTTGCTGCCGTTGCTGGTTGAATAAAATGAACAAGAATCTGTCAGAGTCTCTTTCTCTGATTTCCACCTCCTGACTCAGACGTCTGACTCCAACCCCCCGACCAATCGGTGGCCTGTAGTGTGATGATGTCAGATACAGCCGACTCAGCAGCTTAGAACCTCAGCAGAATAGATACAGAAAAGTATCTACTCGGCACGTTAGACCCCTAGTGGAAAAGAACCAAACAGAGTGGTGGCAAGTCGGGCTGAGTAGGGACTAGTGGAAAAGCTCCATAAGATGATTAAAAGAACACCAGTCTTACTGTCACTGTTTCAGACATCATTCTAAATATTAAATTACAGCTCTGGCACTCGATGAGCCTCAAATAAAACACCCCACACAACTATGTCACAAAGGTGCAAGCCTTTTTCCGTGGGTGGCGTCACAGGGACGCTTCATATGTGAAAGTCCGTCCTTCTCGTTGGTAAACGCTGCTGTTATGCAGCTCCACATGGGATTTGACACCACGGTGAACGTCTACATGTGCAGGACAGATGTCCTTCTACTAATCAGCCACAGAAAAGGTCACAGCGGACACTTCAGCTGTTTCCACTTGTGCACTCACACGCGTTAACGTGGATGATGTGTGGCACTAAAGTTACTCTCGTCAACGAAAATCATGACTAAATATCGTCGTCAACAAATTTTTATCACCTGAGGAAAACGAGACGAAATGTTCTAGCAAAGATCCTTAATGTCCATGTTTTCAGTAGTTTCTCTGGTTTAATGTCCATGTTTTCAGTAGTTTCTCTGGTTTAGTTCTGGGTGACGTTAGTCCTCAATCCCAGTCGCTGCAGCAGGAATCAGATCCAGAAGATGCAGCTGCAGAGTTAGAGGCTGATGCCGTTAACGCAGAGCTCTAGTTAACGTCAGTTAAAAACAAAGTTACATAGAGAAACGTGGGGATCTGCTCTGGGGCTGGAGAAGAAGAAGAAGAGACATCTTTGGATACACAATATGTTGTAAACTCAAATTAGAGTCATTACCAGAAAAATAACTCATTTGACAATTTTCACCTGTTTCAAGTAGATTTTCACTTGAAATAAGTAGAAAAATCTGCCAGTGGGACAAGATTTATCTTCTTATTACAAGCAAAAAAAATCTTGTTCCACTGGCAGTTTTTTCCAGTGATGAGTCTTGTTTTAAGTGTAATGACATTTTTCTTTGACTCAAAATGAGACATTTTAACTAGAAATATGACAAATATTCTTGTTAAGATTTTGAGTTTTTGCAGTGTAGCTAGCGCTGAAGATAACCAGCAACATCCACCTCAAATCCACTGGCACCAGTTAGGACAAAAGTAGCAAAAATGTGAAGCACAACAAAGTTTAGCAGCCAAACAAGTTGAATTTCAGGTTTAATTGTACAACCATATCTCACTCAACATGAAAAGCAATCGTAAAACATCCGCTGGATTCAGTGCTTCAGCTCTGCGTTAAAGGCTCATCACTTGTTTCTAGCTGCTAACAGCTAAACTGATCGTGTGGCTGCGGTAGAGAGCAGCAACACCTCCTTGTATTTCACTGAGTTTTCCACGGCTGTTTACAGGAAGAGACGGTGCTTTGACTGTGGAGCTTTATAAGACGTCAGGCGGCCTGGGCTTCAGTCTGGAGGGAGGAAACGCTTCAAGTCATCCAGGTGCACCGCTCACTGTCAAACGCATCTTTACAGGTGAGTCTGGATGTTCGGATGTTCTGCTTCTGTAGCCCTGTGACCAATCATGCTCCAAAGTAAGATTTTTGCGTGAAGCCCCTCCAAAAAGTGAGAGGCAGCCCTGTGAGTTGGCCTCTGGGAATAGAGAACACAGAGCTACGCACGGGGAACTGCGTTCTGATTGATAATACCTAGTTCTAATTGTTGGGCCATATCCGCTATTTATTGAATTAGCACAATGTATGTAAGACGCTGGGTTTGTGTGTGCGTACAGGGTGTAACGATACACTAATCTCACAATACGGTACGATACACGATATTGAGGTCACGATAACGACACTATATTATAGCAGTATTTTTTTAACAACCTTGAATGAGGAACATATGACTGGAAAAAAATTACAAAATCCAAAACAATAATGAGCGTTTGCCCTATTGTTCCAGTTTGTAATGATTTATAACTGTTTAAGTTTTAAAGAGAAAGCCAGGCCAACCATTTTCCACAAACTGAACTAAAAGTAAATGTCAGGTTTGCATTATGCATCTTCAGTTTCATACAAGTACAAATATTTAGACACAAACTGAATAGTTTCTCTCATGTATGATTTGACCAGAAATGTAACAACTAAAATTAAATAAATAAATAAAATTAAATAAATACATACAATTTTACATCATAAAAAGATTGATTCATGCTCACCTTATAAGTGTAAGAGGAGATTTATTTTTGTTAAGAAGGTTATTTTGGTAATTCAGGGTTGATTATTTTATAAATATATTCTTTCTATTCTGATGTAAATCAGGGACTATAATGACACTAGTCAGTTTATCTGTAGTGATTAGTCTGTTTTAGATTGGGCGGAGTGATACGCCACAGTACGGCACTAGGTGCTGTGTTGATGTTCTAAAATCCTACACTGTTGAGGGACATTAAAGTACACTGGAACTCAGCAGAAGTTGTCCCCGTGTTTATCCTACTCACGACCCCAAAAAGGTTTAATTTAATAAGGTAAGGCTTAACTCTACACCAGACTTACATAAGTAAAAGTTCAGAGCTCAAAACCCCCAAGAGTCCCGTGATCGGGACCAAAACGGTACTAGTTTCTTCTGAGCGGAGGAAGATTTTGGTCCGCGAGTTGAGGCGCGGTCGGCACAAATACTTGTCACTAGTCAACACAATAGATTAATATTAATAACCCAATATCAGATACAGTTTGTCACCTCCACGACACGTATCGTGACGTTTCTGTATCGCGAAATTTCGTGGCACGATATATTGTTACACCCCTAGTACACACCCACACCAGCTCTGTCATCAGGTTATGTAGCCAGTTATGTGATGTGTCATTGACAATCTTGTTGATCTTATTGATTACCGTGAGACTCCCAGAGGCCAGCTGAGCATCAACATGGAAGTCCTTCTCACAGCCTGTGGCTAAATACCATCCCGACGCCTCCATCCCTGCTTTTGATAGTTCACCCCGGCCGCCCACACTTCCAGAGACGACGGTCATTACTTCACTGAGTTCCCGTTTACACGTAGCAAAAAACGGGTGGTGTTTTCATGCGTTTTGGACGTTCGTTTACAAGAAAACAAAGCTCACCAAAGTCACCAAAAACGATAATTTCTGAAAACTCCGGTCAAAGTGGAGATTTGCAAAAACTCTGTCTTCATGTTTGCTTGTAAACGGAGAGAAACGGACATTTAGGCTTCAGAACGTCACATGAGACAGAAACGTCATCACACTGCAAAAACTCAAAATCTTAACAAGAATATTTGTCTTATTTCTAGTTAAACTGTTTCATTTTTAGTCAAAAAAATCTCATTACACTTAAAACAAGACTCATCACTGGAAAAAAGTGAAAATTTACTTGAAACAGGTGAAAATTGTCAAATAACAAGTTGCTTATTTGATAATGACTCTTGTTTTAAGTGTAATGAGATTTTTTTGACTAAAAATGAGACATTTTAACTAGAAATAAGACAAATATTCCTGGTAAGAATTTGAGTTTTTGCAGTGCAGCATCATGTGTGCCACCTGTGTTTACAATTTGTTTGGCCACCGTCAATATTTTCTTGTATTTTACCTGTTTTATATTCTAACATCACACTTAAAAGTAACTCCACTTCTCTGTCACTCCAAACGAAACACTCTCGTTCATCTTGGAAGTAACTGGAAGTTACTTGTGTCATTTGTTGATGTTTTTTTCCAGGATTCTGATTGGCTAGCATGACTTTATCTTCTCGTTACACTGCCCCCTGTAGGTTTGGCTGCTCATAGCACCTTAACAGCTTATTTATGCGGGTTCGCTTTTCAAAACGTATAGGGGGAAATATCTGTTTTTGTAAATACCCGGCTATGTGTAAACGTGGCCGGAAATGTGAAGCCGCTTACTTACAGATATATAGTGATGACGACTGCTGCGTTCCTCCAACAGGAGGCGCTGCAGAGCTGTCTGGCCTTGTTGAAGTCGGGGACGAGGTCTTATCTTTCAACGGCCGCTCTCTTCAGGGCCTCACACCCCACGCTGCCTGGAAAATACTACAAGCTGCTGCTGAAGGCCCCAACCTTCTCCTCGTACGTAAGCCAAGTCAGCCCGCTGCTGTAGATGAAGAAAAGACAAATTCTGGAGAAGCTCCACAATAAAAGAGCCCTGCAAACCAGGACAGCAGCCCAGGATGACAAACATTTACCCATTTTTTAAATTTAATTTAATTTTTGTATGAGCGTCAGTGATGTGATGTTGTGCTTTGTCTTGTTACATCCATTTATACTAAATATCTCAAATGGGATGGACAGCTGACCAGTGTGGATACTAAGCTGAATCATGATTTATTTTACATTGGTACTTGGTTTGTGTACATTTATTTTGTGAGAATAAATAATACATCATGGTTGTCAGGTTTTCCTTTATACAATAAAGCAATTTTTTGAAAATACCACATTTTTCTCATCCATTCCTCATGTTTGGCGGCAGGCGGGAAACACAATTAAAACCTGCTAAGAGAACGGGACAGATTTCTGAGGACGAAGTGATGACCTCCATAGCTTTCAAGCTTTGTTACAAAGAATCCACAAAATGAAGGAAAAGAGGAAAAAGCGTTTTTCATCCCTTCGTGTTCAGAGTCCCAGCAGGACGGGTCACCAGAGGGGACTAGACACAAATAACCGTGCACACTCACTCCAACCGTCACTTCAAGAACCACCAATGAACCCAATGACCGTTTAAAGGGAAGATAATCAGTCTGTTCACCAGTATACAGTAAGATCTTTTGCCACAAAGCGTGGTTACAACAAAGAAATAATTACCACGCACAAACTCCCTTTTCTGTTTGTGCTACGTTTATAATCGTTCACAGAAACGGCTTCATGAGAACATCGTCTTTACTTAACGATGGTAAAAACCCAGGACGTTCTGTCGGTGTAGATGTGTTGATGGAGTGTGTCCTTTTACGGAAGAGTATTAGGGCCATGCAGGAGAAAAAATATTTGAGAGGGGAAGATTTTTTTTATTGTGCACTTCGAGAAAGAAGTCGGAACGTCGAGGAAAAAGTCAAAATCCACCCATGTTTCTTTGAACATCACAATCAACGTGGAATTGCAGAAGCACAACACTCCTCCCCGTCTCCTCCCTCAAGTAGATATATTTGAATATGATAATGAGAATAAATATCCATTAAATGCGTACGCACATTTTTGAACATCTTAATTTTTTTTTGCATACTTTTGCAAGAATTCCACGCACGGATTCACGTTGAAATCCACCCCCTCTTTGTACATGAGGTGCCATATGTTTAGAAATGCAGCATATTTGACTCCATGTTCCAGAGGTGGCCGTGGTGTGAGTTTCCTCTTCTCCATGCTGTCTCTAGCGTACTGTAGGTGCAGCTCCTTACACAACTGGGTCCCAACATTCTTGAAGGGACGTATCCAGTCCAACTTTGCTGCACTTGGATTCTTAAAGCAGTGTAGGAAGCGGCAGTGAGAGGGCGCCATTGCTGTAGCTATTGCCACTGCAGGGACGCCTCAGCAAGCTGAATGTGCACCAGTGTTTCCAGCGTGCACGGCTAGGAGAACATCAGCTGGGAGAACATCCCCAACTGAAAACACCAAAGCTTCGGTTCAAGTTATTTGCAACAATCTAAGGGGAGCTAATCATTTTCACTGCCTCCGTTTTAACTCGTTTGTATGAACAACCCATGAATTTATTTTACATCAAAGTTAACCAAATATGGGCTTAAACATTTCACAGAGGTTTTACTGTGTAAAGTTTTATGCAATAAACAATCTTTGGTTATTTTTTGGGGGAAATGTTGCACAGTAAACAGATTTTTATCGCCAGTCTGTGTGCAGCAAATGTATACAGAACATTTTGTTTGCATAGGCCTCTTTTTTTCAGTTTCATGCAGTACAAAATGTATGTGCACAAATAAATATATATGAATGAATATTAGACATGTAGAAAAATGTGTAGCAGGATTTATGTACAGCTGGAGCAGAAGGGTTTAACAGTCTGGTGGATTGGGGGACAAAGCTGTTGTAGAACCTGGTGGTCCCACTCCGCTGCAGAACCTCTTTCCAGAGGGGGTTAAAAGTATATTATTCAACCTAACTGTACATCTCAGAGCCTACATTTTTTTCTGTTATAATGCACAGAATCAGATGTGCAGCTCTCTTGTGATTCACATTACAGTCCTTTAATAATGAAGTCAAGAGGGGGAATTTGTGTGACATTCAGAAAACAGTAATCTGCCATTTCTGGTTCATATAAATATTGTCTTAGTTGTTATTGGTAAAAACACTGTGGGTGTAGCAGTGGGTGTTTTGCCATTGTTGGAGAAGCAGGTTAAGAACGATACAAAAATGGTCTGGAAATGTCTTTATTTCCATCACACAAGCAGAGACTGTACACGTGTGATCTCTGAACTCTAAAGCATCGCCTCACCCACGGAAGCCCTGCAGAATCAGAATCAGTTAAAGCAGTTTTAAACTTACTCCAAGAGAAACATTAAAATGATTTCAGATTCTGTATCCAAGTGCAAGAGATGACCAGCAGATGTCAGCAAATGTAAAAGAGTCAGGAGTGGCATCACTGCATCACAGCTGATGCATTACAGCATCACAGCATCCCTGCTGATGCATTCATTCAATTCAATTCAATTTTATTTGTATAGCGTCTAATACAACAGATGTTGTCTCTAGACGCTTTCCAGAGACCCAGAACATGAACATAAACCCCCGAGCAATTATTACATAAACAATGGCAGGTAAAAACTCCCTTAGTGGGAGAAAAGCCTTAAGCCAAACAGTGGCAAGAAAAACTCCCCTTTAGGAGGGAAGAAACCTGGACCAGGACCTGGATCATAAGCAGGCATCCACGCAGGCAGGTGGAAGCAACAGCAGCATTACAGCATCACTGCATCACTGCATCCGTTCTGACGCATCAAAGCATCACTGCTGATGCATTACAGCATCACTGATCGCTGCTCTCTGAAAGGACAACACCGGAACCTGCAGCGTGGGAGTGAGAGGGGCAGGGTAACGGCCCGGGCAGGCGGGGGAGAGGTTTGTCCGTCAAGACTCCTCTCCCTGGCCCTGCCCCTTCTCAACCTTTCCCCGACCCTGCACCCCAACCTGGGACTTGATGATTGGGCCGGAGCTTCGGGAGCTGCGTGCTGGCCTGCGGTCCCCACCCCTGGTCATCCCGCTGCTGCTTCCACCTGCCTGCTGTGCTGTTGACGTCCCCGACCCCCCAGTCTGGCTCTCGGCAGGAGGGTCCCCCCTTATGATCCAGGTCCTGGTCCAGGTTTCTTCCCTCCTAAAGGGGAGTTTTTCTTGCCACTGTTTGGCTTAAGGCTTTTCTCCCACTAGGGGAGTTTTTACCTGCCATTGTTTATGTAATATTTGCTCGGGGGTTTATGTTCTGGGTCTCTGGAAAGCGTCTAGAGACAACTTTTGTATATAAATAAAATTGAATTGAATTGAATTGATGCATCACAGCATCACTGCATCACTTTTAAAAAATACTCCAGCACAAAAGAAATAACCATTTACAGAGTTATTAGAATCAAAGTAATATTTTTTACACTTTCTGAGGAGCTAAGAAGGGTCATTTTTAAACAAATGGTTTCTGATGGCATACTGTACAGTATACAGTATGCCATGCAGGATGTATGATCATTGGAGCATCTCTCATCTTCAGACATCTAACACTCACCCTTCTGCACCTGTTCTTGTTTTAATATCCATAAATGAAATGGCTTTGGCACTCAGTGGGCAGACTCAAAGTTTCTGCCAGTCCTAGAGCATCAATGTCACAACAAAAAGAACCTGACGTGATAAATGCTCTGCACTGTTGCAGCTCGGTTTTAAGTTTCGGTTATGATATGTTTACAATCTTATTTCATAAATATATTTAATATGTTTATAAATATAAATTTGTGCGATTTAGGCACTACAACAGTACCAAAAAAAGTTAGCACGGAGCAATTTAGTGCCACTGAGGTGGTGTTGAAAAAACCCCAACAACTAAGAAACAGCTGACATCAACAGGTGAATGTCGTGACTGTTTGGTATCAGAGAAGCATCTGCGAGTCTCCGAGGAGCAGAGCTATCATCCTACGAGGAATAGGATTCTTCTATCGTACAGAATCTTATCAAACTGTTCAAGGAAACTGGAAGCGTTTCAAAGTGTAAAAGACATAACAAAAAAAGTCACCCTAAGCCTCAGCTCCCCCTCACTCAACAGACCAGTACACAGTCCACTTTACTGCAGAAGTCAATCTACCGCTTCATTCTCCCCTCACTCGTAAACAAGACCCCGAGATACTCTAACTCCTCCACCCGAGGCAGCACCTCGCCCCCTTCTCAGAGACAGGACAGTCCACCCTCTTTCCAGCTGAGAACCAAGGTTTCAGATTTGGAGGTGCTGGTTCTCATCCCCACTGCTTCTCACTAGGTTTGCAAACCCCTCCCAGGAAAGCTGAAGACCATGGTCTGGTGAAGCCAACAAGACCACATCGTCTGCATAAAGCAGAGCTGGAATCCTTTGGCCACCAAACCAGACCTGTTCCATCACCTGGTTGCACCTAGAGATTGTCCACACAACTAACTCCGCCGGCCGGAGCATCCGCCATTGTTCCGAAGCGGTGTATCTTGTGGCTGTTTGAACAACGAGGGACAGTAAAAATTAGGTTTTGCATCGACACTTACCCTCATAAAAGGATCAGTTCCAACAGCACGGACCCGGCAACTGCAAACAAGTCAGCGGTAAGTGACGTTCATTTTTTATGTTATTTACATTGGTCTACAAGTATGATTTTTGCATGGGCTAAGTATTTAGCTTAGCTCCGGTGTTACTCTGTGTTACGGAGCTCTATTAGTACCGTAATACATTTTTCTTCTGTTCATGGTTTCAGATCTTCCAAGCACCTGAAGCTTCAACGACACCTTCAGAAAACGCACAGTCCTTCCTTGAGCCAGCAATAGTGCATAAATGTTATTTATATACAACTTATGTTATTTTATTTTTTTAACAATAAAGTTGCCATTTGTGAACATTCAGTGTTGTGATTTCTTTACAGTTAACATGATTCATTTGTCTTGTAACATAAGAAATGAAATGATGAGGAATCAGAGTAAATAACTGTGGTGTAACTGTTTAGAATTCAATTCAATCTTCCTGTGTGAATTAGTGTGAAGACGAGGTGACCCGTTCCCTCTTCAGGGAACTAAAGGCTGATTTATGGTTCCGTGTTTCACCAACGCAGAGCCTACGCGTCGATTTAACGCAGGACCGTAATTCAGGCATTAAGATCCGTTTACACCGTGTAACTGAATGCGAGTGTCTGACTATCACGTCGAGCTGCGTGACATCGGACGCTCTCTGTCCACACTGAAACCGTTAAACTCGCGGCCAGTTAGGACAGTCCAATAGAAAATAAAGCAATGGAATTGATTTTGTCGCTGACGCTCGCATCGCGTGGGACACGGTTTAATAGTTTACGGAGCCGCTGCTCTTCTCCCTGGAGCGAGGCTTTGTTCCCTCCCCTGCTACAAGTCATTCAGGAAGCCAATCAGCACAGAGCCTCATTATCATAGCCCCGCCCACTCAGAATCCCTCATAGAGAAGGAGGTTAGAAGTGGTAAAAATAAAGACATGGCCCACAGGCTGAATTTCTGATTTATGTAGAAAAAACAAGCTTTTGATTGTTTTTAAGACATTCAAGGCCTGTTTAAAATATACATTAAATGCCATAATAGGTCTCCTTTAAGTTAACCCTGTTCATCTGGGATGAATAACCAAACTACGGAAACATTTATAATGGTCATATACTTCAGTTTTCCAGAGCACTTTTGGAAGAAACTCTGCATTTGGTGCTCCAGACCAAAGAGGTAGAGGCCAACAAGTCCAACAGTCAGTCAGGGTGTATCAGGGTCCTGGTAGAGCTCATTCCCTCTTCTTTGAGTGCAGCGTTAACGCAGAAAACCACAAGGACAAGGGTTCAAGGACGTGGTGTTGGAGTGTTGTGAGAAGAATACCTGTAAAAAATGTTAGTTTTTTTGCAGGTCTGACATGCAAAAATCGATGTACATTAACAAATTAAATGAGTTAAAAAGATAAACAGGGTCTGAGATTCACATCATCTGCCAGGTTTCTCATTATTACCGTGACTCCGTTTGGGGTTTGGAGCGTAAAGCTTAGTTTATGGTTCTGCGTTAAATCAACGCAGAGCCTACGCCGTAGGGTACGCGGCTACGCGGGAGTCTCTCCGTAGCCTACGGCGTAGCCTGACGTGCACCTCCCAAAAAATGTGACTACGCGTCGAGGCGACGCAGACCCAACGCAGACCGAGAGGGCTGTGATTGGTTTGCTTGGTAGCAACGCATTTCCGGTTCCAGACTGCGCCATCCCCGCCATTTGTAAACATCTTGTTGTAGACGGACATACATTATCAACATGGACCAAGTCGAGGAGGGACTCATTGAGGAAGTCCTTAAATAAAAAAATTGTTCAATAAAAGGATGATAAACCATTCAGGAAAAGAACGCAACCCCCTAGTGCTCTGGGGGGGTACTGCACCGCGGCGAAATGAAGTGACGGAGAAGTCCAAAGGGTTCAGGACGGTGTCTCGCCAACGGCGTCACGCCAACGGCGTAGGCTCTGCGTTGGTTTAACGCAGAGCCATAAATCAGACATAACACTCGGTATGGCCGTGTCAGTTCTTCTATTCCCCCCTGACGATGAAGGTGCGACCTGCAGATCTCCAACAGCTCGATAGCATCCCATGGGTTTGTCAGGTTTTAGCATCGGGCTCAGGACACACACTCCAACGTGTGACAGCGTGCACTCCTGGCGGCTTGTGTCAGTCTCACGTGTTTATAGGACACGGTGCTTTTGCTTTGCTGTGCAGAAGAAACTAGAGTATGTGCACGTCTGCAGTCAGCGTGACGTCACTGCCGATGAACGCTGGAAACAGACGCGGTCTGCTGGAGCAGACTTATGCCACCCGCCTATTCATTAGTTCACTGCGCTTTACAGGCTTTTTTTAATTAGTTTTGTTTTTGTGTAACTGTTTTTTTTAGCTCTTCCATCTTAATAAAAGCTATTGTTTTGTTGTTTTTTAGTTTTTTTCTTGGCCAAACTTTACATGGCCATCTGACTTTTGTGAACCCTGGGCCTCAGACAATGATCTGTGTTAGGTATTACTGTATGAATAAAGATGCTGTTGGACACGTCTGGTGATGGGGACTCTGCCTGGATGTTGCTCTCATCACGGCGCAATTAGCTCCAAAGCAAAATAAAGCATTGGCATTGTATTGATCCGGATCATTTCAGCCTATATTACTGAGCAGATATAGTTTAAAACCTAAGGGGAAAACAAGCAGGAAAAAGAAGTTTCAGGAATGTTCTGAAACAGCTGGATGCTACGTTGAATAAATATTTGGGGAAGCAGGATGGTGTACATGGCTCAAAACAAGCTGCACAGCAACAGCGTGGCCCATTGAGACGTATCCTGTTTTGGTTTTCACATAATAGGTACGCACGAGTCGGGACTCTGCGGGGCTTTCTTGACTAAAGGAATTATAGAAATATTTGTTCAGCGCTTAAATCAATAGTCCGTCACTGAATCGCAGCAAAAAAGAGGCGCTGGCACGGATCAAATGTAGTTAAAGTTGAGAGGATCGGAGCTGGACGCCAAAACCGAGGAGACTCATTCACATTCATGTCGACATATTTCAGATGTTTCACATTGTGATAGACATATGAGCGCACGCACAGGACCCCAGAGCACAGTAAATCCCTTTGATTTAAACACAAACATGCAGTCATGTTCAACAGTCGGTACCGCCTCTTTGCAGTTTCTGTGTAAACCGTCATCCAGAGAACATCCCATTGTGGTGGGTTTCATTGTGAGGCACATTCAACCTCAGATGAGCAACAACAGTTCACTCTTGTTTAAAAAGTCCAGCAAAAAAATAACATTTGGGCAATACAAAGTACCCCCTTAGCTTCTTCAGGGGGATTTCACTGGGTCAGTTGATGCACAATCACATCTCACCAGCTCGTTGAAAATCAGCCCTTTCTTGAAATCAGATATTTGTCAGTTTGCTGGTCAGGGGAGCTCAAGCAAAGGGTCCGAACCGAGTAACGGCGCTAGAGGAGCAGGTCTCGCTGCACATCACTCCGGAGAGAGCTGTAAAAGCAGGTCCAAAGTATTTGGAGCGAACGGATCTACAGTGAGAACGGTTACTCATTCAGCTGTCGTAGGAGGCCCCAGATTTACACCAGAGTTCAACTTTGCAGCACTTAAAAAGATACAGCAAAATCCAAGACCTGCATCTCGGACACCACAGGCCTCACTGACATGGCAGCACCGTTATGGAGCTTTTCCACTAGAACCTACTCAGCCCGACTCGATTCCACTCGGTTTTGCGCTTTCCCACTAGGGGTCTAAAGTGCCGAGTAGATACTTTTTCTGTATCTATTCTGCCGAGGTTCTAAGCGGCTGAGTCAGCTGTATCTGACATCATCACACTACAGGTCACCGATTGGTCGGGGGGTTGGAGTCAGACGCTTCAAGGCTGAATTATGGTTCTGTGTTAAACCTACTCCGTAGGGTACGCGGCTACGCAGGAGTCTCTCCGTAGCCTACGCCGTAGCCTGACCGGCACCTCCCAAAAAATGGAACTACGACCCAACGCAGACCGAGAGGGCTGTGATTGGTTTGCTTGGTAGCAACGCATTTCCAGTTCCGGATCGTGAAGCAGTAGTGAACTTTCAGCGCTCTTTTCTTCGTGTGTGTGTGATTTTTTTTTTTGGGGTTGTTTTGATTTTTTGCACAATAGTTGTCCTTATCTCTTTGATTCACTGTGACTGGAAAAGCCGGAAGCTAAACAAAGTATCAACTAGTGCTCTGGGGGGGTACTGCACCGCGGCGAATCTGGGAGTGTTTCTGGACTCAGACCTGGGTCCTCACTTATAAAAAGCTTGCTTGCGCACAAAACAGGGCTGAAAGATGCGCATGCCACCTTCTAGGCAAAGGTTGGGATTTAAAAAGAAAAAACGAACCGAAAAATGTGCGTATCCCTACGGCAACCCTGACCCTCCCATAGGAACTTACTTAAGATATGGGGGACTGGCGACGCAGGCGGTGAGGTGGTGAAATGAAGCCATAATCATGTCATACTCTTAATAATGTCATCACATATCAGACTTATAATATAATAGCGCTGATCGTGTCCCTCTGTGTGTGAAGCACAGCGTCACTCAGGACTCTGGTGCTGCTGCTGCTGGTACTGGTGCTGGTACTGGTACTGGTGCTGGTACTGGTGCTGCTGCTGCAGCCGCGGTGCAGGACACGCCGGGAACCTCCTCACACCCACCGCGACAACTGGAGAGTGACTGAGGACAGAACAAATGAGGGGCTCCGTAGAGCGTTTAGGGGCTCTACGAAGCCCCTAAAGGGACACAGATTTTTTTATATATTTAATGAGTTTTACGCGCGCGTGAAACCTTTACGTGCGGGCGTAAGCCTAAATTATGGTTCCGCGTTAAAACGACGCAGAGCCTACGCTGTAGGGTACGCGGCGACGTGCACCTACGCCGTAGGCTCTGCGTTGGTGTGACGCGGAACCATAAATCAGCCTTGAGCAGCTCTGAGGGAAGAGGGGAGGAGGGAGGAGGGGGGAGCGGGGCTGCCGGGCCGTTCTCGCACAGCCTTCGCACAGTGTCTTGATGATTTGCAATTACAGGCTGAGCCTACCGCTAGTTTTTAAACTGTAAAAAGTGGGGGGGACAAAAACATGATTTTGAAAAGACGGGGGGACATGCCCCCCCCCCCCCCCCCCCCCCTCACGGCATTTAGCGCAGCAACATCGTGCTGCCACTCACTCGCTTTATTTTATACTATTTATATACTTTTTCTACTTTTACTGTGACCACCAAATAATGTGGTTTTCCTGTCCTCCACCTCATCCTCAACATCTCGTTCTCAGTCTCCGTGAAATTCAGTGGCACGGTGGCTCGACACGTCTCATTCATCCTGACGCCCAAACAGGCTGCAGGAAGCCGCTGCGCATGCTCAGCAGACTCATTCATATGCAAATACTACTTTGCATTGCCCATATATGGTAAAAAGTGGGCGTGTAGAGGGCGGGATATGAGGCGAATTCTGCTGCGCAACCTTCCAGCTAAACTGTGATTTATAAAGCGAACATTGCGTGCAAGTGAAGCATGCACACGGTTTTATAAATCCAGATTTTTTTTTGACCCGCCATTTTCGGCTTTTGGCTTTACGTGCACTTTTAGTATGAATCCTGCGCACTCTTTTATAAATGAGGCCCCTGATCTGTAGCAGCCACATTAAGACAGTAGTGAAGTCTGTTATCACCTAAAGGACATGTGGAGGATTAAAGGACTGATGTCTCAGCAGGACTTAGAAGACCTGGTCCAGCTTTTATTCAATTCAAGGCAGGTGGAAGCAGGTCAGCACGCAGCTCCTGAAGCTCCGGCCTGCAAACATGCACAACAGAGAAAAAAGGGGGGCAGCACAAGAAACTACAGGAACGATGGACAAAAATGATGGCTATGAGATACTTATAATAAATAAAAATGGAAATGGAGAAGAGGGGAAGAAGAGGAGAAGAAGGGTGAGAGGCACCGCCCAGTGGATCATGTCGGTGCCCCCCTGCAGCATAGGCCTATAGCAGCATATCTACCACGAAGCTATATTTGAGACTAACTATTATAGTCTTGTTCTATAGCTGCAACTATGACTACTGACTCTAACACACTTTTATCTCCAGTAGACTGGACTACTGTAACTATGGTCTCACGGGTCTAGAACCTCCAACCAGCTGCAGTTAGTCCAGAACCTGCTGCCCAGGGACCCGGGTCCTCACTAAGACCAGGAGACCAGAGTCCTCACTGAGACCAGGAGACCAGAGTCCTCACTAAGACCAGGAGACCCTAGTCCTCACTGAGACCAGGAGACCAGAGTCCTCACTGAGACCAGAGTCCTCACTGAGACCAGGAGACCAGAATCCTCACTAAGACCAGGAGACCAGAGTCCTCACTAAGACCAGGAGACCAGAGTCCTCACTGAGACCAAAAGACCATAGTCCTCACTAAGACCAGGAGACCAGAGTCCTCACTAAGACCAGGAGACCAGAGTCCTCACTGAGACCAGGAGACCAGAGTCCTCACTAAGACCAGAGTCCTCACTGAGACCAGAGTCCTCACTGAGACCAGGAGACCAGAGTCCTCACTGAGACCAGGAGACCAGAGTCCTCACTAAGACCAGAGTCCTCACTGAGACCAGAGTCCTCACTGAGACCAGGAGACCAGAGTCCTCACTAAGACCAGAGTCCTCACTGAGACCAGGAGACCAGAGTCCTCACTGAGACCAGGAGACCAGAGTCCTCACTAAGACCAGAGTCCTCACTGAGACCAGAGTCCTCACTGAGACCAGGAGACCAGAGTCCTCACTAAGACCAGAGTCCTCACTGAGACCAGGAGACCAGAGTCCTCACTAAGACCAGGAGACCAGAGTCCTCACTAAGACCAGGAGACCAGAGTCCTCACTAAGACCAGGAGACCAGAGTCCTCACTAAGACCAGAGTCCTCACTGAGACCAGGAGACCAGAGTCCTCACTAAGACCAGGAGACCAGAGTCCTCACTAAGACCAGGAGACCAGAGTCCTCACTAAGACCAGGAGACCAGAGTCCTCACTAAGACCAGAGTCCTCACTGAGACCAGGAGACCAGAGTCCTCACTAAGACCAAAAGACCAGAGTCCTCACTAAGACCAGGAGACCAGAGTCCTCACTAAGACCAGGAGACCAGAGTCCTCACTGAGACCAAAAGACCAGAGTCCTCACTAAGACCAGAGACCAGAGTCCTCACTGAGACCAAAAGACCAGAGTCCTCACTGAGACCAGAGTCCTCACTGAGACCAGAGTCCTCACTGAGACCAGGAGACCAGAGTCCTCACTAAGACCAGAGTCCTCACTGAGACCAGGAGACCAGAGTCCTCACTAAGACCAGAGTCCTCACTGAGACCAGGACAGTGGACCATATCAGTCCAGATCTTAGATCTCTACACCAGCTTCATGTCTGTCCCAGAACAGATGTTAAATCAGCTGCTGGTTCATAAATCTCTGAATGATCTTGGACCAAAACACATCTCTGATCTGGTCCATGATGAACCAATCAGAACCCTCAGGTCGTCAGGACCACGCCTACTTCCTGTACCCCGGGTTAGACCCGACCCCAGTGAGGCTTTCAGCTTTTATGCTCCTCACCAGTGGAACAAACTCCCAGGATGCATCAGGGCTGCTGAAACTCTCAACAGCTTTAAATCTATGTTGAAAACCTTTTTATATACTTCTGTATTTCGGTAATCTCCCATAATGCACTGGAAACTTTAATTCTTGCATCTCATCTGTTTTATTCTTTTTAACTGAAGTCTTCTTGTCTTTAATTGTTACTTTTTAACTATTTTCTACACTTTTAAATTTGAGTTTCAAAACGTATTCATATTTAAACTCTTGTAAATTCAGTTTGGGTAAGAGTCCCTTTGGCTTGATATCTGTATTCATTTTTATTTATTTATTTATCTTGTAATTATTATTTGTTTAAACTTTAAATCATGACTTTTATGCATGTTTTAATGCCTTTGTAAAGCAATGGCCTCTGTGAATCCCCTTGTTGTTGAATTGTGCTATAAAAATTAACTTGCCTTGCCTTTACTCTAACATAGGACTCTAAAGCAGAGATGTTTCAGATCTTAGGGACCGTAAAACCACCAGGGGGCCCCCAAGCAACAAAGTCAGCCTCCGTGAGCAGTGTTTGGTGTTTGGTGTGAATTCAGATGACCTGTCTTCATGTGTGCAGGCCGGGCCACTCGGCCGACCTCACAGATGCCTTTTTTCCGCTTGATATGAAAAGATTTTCTTGGAATTTTGCAGATTTCTAACGTCATACGACAGATTTTTTATCATGAAGTTTTATCTCCACTCTGCCATGCACATGTTTGGTTTTCCCCCAATGGCCCCCGATTTGCCATTATTATTTATGTTGGCCAGCCCGGTCTATTCTGCAGGTTAACGAGGACTTTAGATTCATAAATCTTACCCTGTTTTCTTCTTAAGGTGTAACAGATGCACGCATCACTGCTCATCATCCTAAAACACACATTTTATTGGTGTTCTTTCAACATTTAACACAAGTATTTGCTGTCCTCATGAACAGCTGGAGATACGGTTCGACTACATTACAACACTAAGACAGTTTAGCAGTTTCTCTGTTTGATAATCATGAATGATAATCTTACTCTGACCTGGGTCTGTGATGTCACAGACCTGAAGTCTGCGTGGACGGCCCCAATCAAAGTGAGTTGGCTATTTTACTGCAGATATGTTGACTTGGAGGTGACCCCAAACGCTGAAAAAAGGTTTTCTTTCCTTCTCTTTTTCGAAATATGTCCCCTTTAAAGGCTTTGACCTCCGAGTTGCACTGCAGCTTCACACATGACCGCCAAAAAGATGGAAACAGCCCCGATCTGATGGCCTGTCGTTGTTATTATGGGCTCAAGCCTAGAAACACGCTTTTGGGGGTCTTTCTTTCTTTTTTTTGGAGTATTTTATTTTCAGCATTTTTCAAGGTATAAAATGAAAACACAAAAACAGAACTTCAAACCCCTCCCCAACCCACCCAAAAAAGAGAGAAAACATAATAACAAATAAAAAGCGGTTGAGAGGCAAGGTAGGCAACAGTAAGCACTGACAGCAAAAAAAAGCGTATAAATCTACAACCCGTCCATCATAGAGGCTGACAATGTGTCCATATATGCTAAATAGGGTTGCCACATCTCTGTAAAAGTTTGATAGTCTTTCCTGAGTGTATATGTAATTTTTTCAAGTGGAACACAACTATTCATTTCTGAAACCATCTTCCTATAGAAAGTTGGGAAAGTCAGACTTCCATGTGACGGTGATTCACTTCCTGGCAACACAAGGCCAGTGAGAGAAACTTCTTTTGAGCTTTTCTTAATCGAGCATCAATATTGTAGTATCTCCTAATAAACAGGTTTGAGGCTAGATTCACTATTCTTTGTGCATCTAATTTTTGTGGTAAGGTTGTGGAAGGGCCCACCTGCAAGCACAGCTGGGTTTTGTCTGCATGTGCAGGAAGTCAAGCATTTTTTTATTTATTTATTTATTTATTATTTAACATTTGCAAAAATGTTACAATGATAACAAATCTTCACATTATCTAATTTCACGTTGAATTATAACATATAAAGAGTATAACTCAAATAAAAAACAAAACAAAAAGCACAACACGTTATAACCAGCCAGGGGGGATGAAATTATTATAACAGAAAGCCAAAACATTTACATACATTTATGGTTTTGATTGCTTTTTAATTAGTAGAAAACTCAATAGAGTCCATATACTGATTTAATTCACAATGAAAAGTAAAAAAAGAGGGTTTTTTGTGTAAGAATTTGGATTTGTGGATGTGGAATTTTGCAAGAATAATCAACAAATTAATAATAAATGTTTCTTTTGGCTTTGTTATAATCGTAACATGGTGCAGGAAGTCAAGCATGCTGTTTGCATCTCGGTTGTTTATCGAACCCGCGCTGAGCGCTCGCTGCGCTGGAGCGGCCGCTGCGGCGGCGCCGGCTGGAGCGCCGCGCTGCGCGCAACCGGTTCCAAGCATCCAAGCAGGTCTGACTGGTCTGGAGCACGATCAACCCATACTGGGACTGGGGCGTCCCAAATCCACGTGTGAGGGTTTCCTCCAGGAAAGTTGGGACGTCTTGTAGGCTGCGTGGCGCGCGCAGAGCCGTGACCCGTCCCCGCGCACTCGCCCCGGCCGGGCTGAAGTGGCCCATTGTTTGCTCTGCGCGCTGTGTCGCTTTAAGACGGAGGTGGGCAGCGCTCTGATGACGCAGGAACAATCCTGCAAAGATGCTTGAAAACTCCGGGCTGCAGCCAGCAGCGCGTGCGCTGGTCGCTGCTTGAGGTGGAAGGATCCAGTCAGAGCTCCAACACCGACCTGTGACTGGGGGAGACCGAGCAGGTCCTGCACAAACACAGACGCGCGCAATCTTGCGGCTGCAGGAGTCATTACGCGCTGAGGCGTTGAGGTGTGCAAGAGGAAAGTGCAGAGCAGAGGAACCAGCTTTGGAACATCTGTCCAGCGGTGGCACCATGCCGTCCCCCGCGGAGCCGTGCGCCCTGATCCTGCTGGCCCTGACCCTGATCCCGGCCCCGGGTCTGGCCCATCAGCCCCCCATGAGCGAGCAGGTCGAGGTGCTGGTCTTCCTGCCCCAGAACAACTCCTACCTGTTCTCCCGGGCGCGCGTCGCGCCTGCGCTCCGGTACGCGGCGCGGCGGCTGGGGGGCGCGGGGGGGAACTTCTCCGGGTTCCGCTTCGACTTCCACTTCGAGCGCTGCGAGCGCACCAACGACGCGCTGTTCGCGCTGGCGGAGCGCTCCTGCGGCCGCCGGCCGGACCTGATCCTCGGCCCGGTGCGGGAGTACGAGGCGGCCGGCGTGGTGCGCCTGGCGTCGCACTGGCGCATCCCCGTCATCTCCGCCGGCGCGCTGGCGCTCAGCTTCGGCACCAAGGACAGCGAGTACTCGCACCTGACGCGCATCGCGCCGTCCTACGTGAAGATGGCGGAGGCGGTGGCGAAGCTGTTCCAGCACTTCAGCTGGAGCCGCGTGCAGCTGCTGTACGAGGACGACCGGGAGGAGAGGAACTGCTACTTCACCCTGGAGGGGGTGTACCACCTGCTGGGGGCCGACTACTCCCTCACCACCTACCTGCTGTCGGAGGAGGAGCCGTGGAGCCCCGAGGACGTGCTGCACAAGAGTGAAGACTGTGAAGGTACGCCAGTCGGTGGAGCTCCGGAGATCTGGAGCTGTGGAGCTGTGGAGGTGTGGAGCTGTGGAGCTCTGCAGCTCTGGAACTCTGGAGATCTGGAGCTGTGGAGCTGTGGAGTTCTGGAGTTCTGGAGCTCTGCAGCTCTGCAGCTCTGCAGCTCTGCAGCTCTGGAGTTGTGGAGCTCTGGAGTTGTGGAGCTCTGGAGTTCTGGAGCTCTGCAGCTCTGCAGCTCTGGAGTTGTGCAGCTCTGGAGTTGTGGAGCTCTGGAGTTGTGGAGCTCTGGAGTTGTGTAGCTCTGGAGTTGTGGAGCTCTGCGGCACTGGAGCTCTGCAGCTCCGGAGCTGTGGAGCTCTGGAGCTGTGGAGTTGTGGAAGTCTGTGATTCTGGAGCTCCGGAGCTCTGCGGCACTGGAGCTCTGGAGTTCTGGAGTTCTGGAGCTCTGGAGTTCTGGAGCTCTGGAGCTCTGGAGTTCTGGAGCTCTGGAGCTGAGGAGCTCTGGAGCTGAGGAGCTCTGGAGCTCTGGACTTGTGGAGCTCTGGAGCTCTGCGACTCTGGAGCTCTGGAGTTGTGGAGCTCTGGAGCTCTGGAGCTCTGGATTTGTGGAGCTCTGGAGCTTTGCAGCTCCGGAGCTCTGCGGCTCTGGAGCTCTGGAGCTGAGGAGCTCTGGAGCTGTGGAGTTGTGGAGCTCTGGAGCTCCGGAGTTGTGGAGCTCTGCGACTCTATAGCTCTGGAGCTTTGCAGCTCCGGAGCTCTGGAGTTGTGGAGCTGTGGAGCTTTGCAGCTGTGGAGCTCTGTGGCACTGGAGCTCTGCAGCTCAGAACCCACATCTGAAGTCATGAGACGGACGCACAGACGTGAGCTTTGGGCTGATTAAATCGGAAGCATCATTATTGATGTGGAAGACATTCAGACATGTCTCGCCAGAATACTGGAAAAAAGTACTAAAGCTTCAAATGTTATCAATCAATTTGTCTAAAACTCAAAAATCCATTAGTTCAGATTTAAACAGCTGAAATGATGAAAAGCAGGCACATATCTGGAATTAATTTAAGCATTTAATAACAGCCTGTGTTCAATTCAATCCACTTTTCTTCTGTAACAGTTTTTTGATCCCGACGGGAAGTGATTTGTTGCAGTAACTGTCATTTTCTCCGATTCTTCAAAGAGCAGTTGTTACTGTGGGCAGGAAGGAAATAATGTGCGCTCCGTGTTTTGCAGCAGATCTGAAGAAGCCACTGATGATTTAGTGCAGAATAAACACTTCACACGCACTATTGCTTACAGCAGATTATTGTTAATAATTAAGGCCCGTATAATTGATTTACTACTTGAGGGTTCTACACAGCATTTGGTCTGTTCCTGGGGCCTCGTGGTTCTGGAGAGAGGTCTGTAATGTTCCCAGAATTTGTTGTCTAGTACACCCTTGAGGCCAGTTTGGGGGTCGTAGCCCCATGTTTTCAGGCACCACTGGTGCCCCTGTTGCTGTCTGTTTCAATGCTCTTCTGCTTTCTCCAGCCCTTCGTCACTTCTCCAGTTTCTCGTGTTCCTTCTTCATGGGGATGGCTGCATCTGTCGCCTCTGCTCTCCTCTGGAGTTTGTTGACCACCACACTGACCGGTTGCTTAGCCCTCCCCCGTTTATTACTCTGGATTTTAAAAAACTTTGCAAAATGTGCTCTCCCTCTCCACCACTCTTGGAGGTATCTCCTATCTTGACTTTTGGACTTCCTGTCCTTCCAGCTGCATGGGCGGATCTTACGTTCTGTTATGTGCTGCATTGCCTCTGGTCCATCTTTGCTCAGCCTACACTTGGGTCTTCTTTGGTGTGTAGACCCCCAGCCTCTTGTGCGAATTACTTGGACATCCTGCTAATAACACATTGCAGTAATCTAGTCAAGAAGATACAAACATGTGAATTAGTTATACTGCATCACTCTGCGAGAGGATGTTCCTAATCTTTGTGATATTACGGAGATGGAAAAACACTGTGATGTGAAATGTGATTAATATACGGTTTAAACGACAAATCCTGATCAAAATAACACCAAGGTTTTTCACAGTTGTACTGGAGGCCATCCTAACACCATCTAATACCTCCTAAGATGCTTTGGACCAAAAATAATAACTTCTGTTTTATCAGAATTTAGAAGTAACAAGTTAGTGGACATCCAGTCCTTGATGTCCCTAAGACATGCTTGAAGTTTAGCCAACGGTTCTGTTTCATCTGGCTTCATAGACAAATAGAGCTGCGTATCATCAGCATAACAATGAAAGTGTATGCCGTGATTCTGGATTATACTTCCCAAGGGCTGCATGTATAAATTGAACAAGATTTGCCCTAGCACTGAACCCTGTGGAACACCATAACAGACCCTTGACTGTTCTGAAGAAACCTCATGTACATGAATAAACTGGAATCTGTCAGATATATATGATTTAAACCAACCTAGAGCATACCTGTCAAGTTTTGGATTTAAAAATAAGGGACATTTTCTACCACCCGCTGTCCCACCAGCCCAACCGAGGTCCAGTAACCCTTACATTTTAGGTTTACAAGAAATGTAAAACAACTACCTGTCAACCAATTACAAACTACAATTAAAGCTGCAAGCAGCGATGAACGGGCCCTCGCGCATGCAATTTTCACCAATAAAGGTCAAGGACTCAAAACTAAGTCCGATGACACCACCCATGACTCTTTATGTCAAACCATTCAAAAGTTATGGCAGAAAATAGGAACTATCAAATATCGACCAATCAGAAGAAGAGGCGGGGCTAATTTGCACCAATTATGTTCAAGGACTCAAAACCGAGTCCGATGACACCACCCACGACTCTTTATGTCAAAACCACTCAAAAGTTATGGCAGAAAGTAGGAAATACCAAATATGGACCAATCAGAATCAGATTTGACTGAGAAAAGTAAAGTCCATCGTCGCAGGATCGAGACGCACATTTTGATGTACAACACACCTGGGTGCACGTTACGGTTTGGGCAAAGAAACGGTCGAAGAAACGGCATAAATTGCGCCAAAATTACATGATTAATTCAAAATGGCCGACTTCCTGTTCGGTTTCGGCCATGGCGCCAAGAGACTTTTCTTTAAGTTGGGACATGATACAGGTGTGTACCGATTTTCGTGCATGTACGTCAAACCGTATTGTGGGGCTTGAGGCACCAAGTTTTCTAGGGGGCGCTGTTGAGCCATTAGGCCACGCACATTAATGCAAACCATTAAATATCAAATTTTTTGCGAGGCCTGGCTTGCATGCAAAATTTGGTGACTTCTGGGGCACGTTTAGGGGGGCAAAAAGGCCCTCATTTCGTCGGAAGAAAAAAAATAACAAGAACGAAAATAAAAACGAGAACGAGAACAATTCCTACAGATACAATAGGGCCTTCGCACTGTCAGTGCTCGGGCCCTAATTATGTGCTCAGAATCTGTTAGGCCGACCTACACTGAAATGCTGTGGACATTCTCAAGTAATTCCTATAATAGAGCCTAAATTAAAACACAAAAAGTGAATTAAAGCACATATATTTGCTGACGGACATTGGTCTTTTCCTATGAGAGACACTAAGATAAAAAATGTGAGACACTAAAATCACAGTTCCTCATCTTTCAGAACGCATAACTGAGCACCATCCTTCTCCTCTTTAGGAAAGTAAAATCGGTATCCCATTTTTAGAGATATTTACACAAAGTATTTGCTTTTTTTGGCTTCTCTCGTTACATCCATCTATCTCTGATTTGTTTTTGATGAGTTTGTTCCCGTTGTTGCCACTAACCTCGCTGCCACCCAGGCTACAGCAGGTGGCAGGCTAGTGACAATTCAGTTTGCAGAGGCACAGGAATGCTTTTTACAATGTATTATATTATAAAACAGGAATTTTAAGGAAGAATACTAAAGGACGGCAGGAAAGAGGGGTAAAATACGGTAGTTTCCCGGCCAAAAAGGGAGAGTTCACAGGTATGACCTAGAGCTGTCCTTTTGATCCCAACAACATGCTTTAACCTGTGCAGTGAAATGCCGATCTACAGTGTCAAAAGGTGAGCACGGGAGAACGCTGGACGTGTGCCAGCATCATAAACAGCCGCTCACCTCTGTGGGTAGTAGATCATGAACCATTGAACGTCATGTACATGTTTTAACTGGGGCAGGTATCCGGGGACATGACTCCATGAACTCTATTCCACCCACCTTTACACTTAGGCGGAACCTTTTAAGAATGACTATATCAACAAAAAAACAATCAATTCTACATTTTTTCTCCAAAAAATATGCTGAGAATCTGAGATCAAAAATGTTTACACGTGCGCCAAAACTGACCGTTGTCTGACATCGTCAGTGAAATCTCCTTTGGTAAATTCTGGTTTGGTTTTCGACCCAAACAGCTACTTATTCTCTGATAACCACATTTAAACTACAGATGATTTGTTTTATGATTGTACTTTTAATTAACACTCAGACTTATTTGCATTATTGTTCATCTCCTGAATTGATCAAATTCTTCTCATCTCACAAAGGGAAATGTTATATTAAGCACAAATATGAACAATCCCCTACATGACCTGGTGATCATTTCAGTAATCAGTTTTACAAAGTTTACAAGATTCCTGAAATCAAGACTAAATGTCCATATTTTTCATGAGAAGCTGCATCTTCATTTCTCTCTCCTGAACTACATGAAGACAAAGAATGCTATACAGCTGCCTAAGTTTGTCCAGGAGTTTAAAGTCTAGTCTTCCATGTCTATCTCATCTGAGGTACAAAAACAAAACAAGGATGACGCATGACGGAGAGGTTGATCACTCTTTCCTTGGTACTGTGTTGACAGCTCTGGCTTTTAAGATAAACACGTCCATATGTATCTGAACACCATACCAGCTGTTGCGCTGTTTCCCATCGGCTGGGACTGATGACATCATCACACAGGCTGGAAGCGGCCCTCTGACCTGTGGTACACTAACCAACACAATCCCCACGTTATGGAGCTGCAGTCATGAAATAAAGGGTCACACCGCAGAGTTTGCAAGACTTGGATGGGCCGTGTTTATTTTTCGGAGCAATGCAACACTTTGTGCATTTGCTTTTTTTTAACTTAAGATGAAGTTTAAGGTAAGAAGTCATTGTTTTAGACCCAAAAGACCATGGCTACAGGGCTTGGTTAGCCTGTCTCACTCAAGAGGAGTTGACAGGTATCGCCAGACCAAGTGGGCTGCGGCATCAGCTGAGGGAATAACTTGGGTGAGGAAGGGGTTTGGAGAGGCTATGGAGAGTGTCTTTGATTGGCTCAGAGAAGATTCTGGAAAACCGCCTAGAGTGGGGGTGAGGTGCTGTTGACCTCGACTTGGAACGTCATTGAATGGTGTAATACTAATACAATCCCCCTAATACGTCCTCTCAAGAAGGGGCTGAGACTGTGGACTCGGGGATGGGCTAAAGTTACCAAGGTGGTTAAAAACCTGTACTGTGGTAGGACTCTGGGGGTGGATGAGAGCCGAGTTCCTTAAGGCTCAGGACTTCTTAGGGCTGTCTTGGTTGACACGTCTCAGCAACATTGTGTGGACATCAGGGGCAGTCCCTCTGGATTGGCAGAATCAGAACCTCTGAATCTGAGACCACGGTTCTCAGTTGGAATGATGGTGGCATGCCCAGTCCAGGTAGGGAACAGGGTGATGCCTCAGGTGCAGCAGTTCACGTATGTCTGGGTTTTGTTCACAAATGAGGGAAGAATGGAGCAGGAGATTGACAGGTGGACTGGTGCAGCGTCGGTGATGCACACTTTATCGCTCTGTTGTAATGACAAGAGAGTTGAGCCAAAAGATGAGGCCTTCTGTTTATGACCGAGCTAGGTTTCTACCTATGGTCCTGAGTTGTGCGTCGTGACTAAAAGAATAAGATCATGGACACAAGCGACTGAAATGAGTTTCCTCTGTAGATGACTGGACTCTCCCTTTGAGATAGGGTGAAGTTCAGTCATCTGGAGGAGTTGGGAATATAGTCACTGCTCCTCCACATCAAGAAGAGCCAGTTGAGGTGATTCGGGTATCTGGTGAGGATTCCCCCTGGACACTACCCTCGGGGGATGTTTCGGGCATGTGTCCAACCGGGAAGAGGTCCCAGAGAAGACCCAGGATACGGTGGAGAGATTACATCTCCCGGCTAGCCTGGGAACATCCCGGTACTCCCCCGAAGGAGGTGGACAATGTGGCCGGGGAGAGGGAAGCTTCGTTCTCTCTGCTGAGGCTGATGCCTCGGATAAGGAGACGTTAATGGATGGATGGATATATCCTGATTAGCTGCCATTAACAGTTCATGGATACACTCAGTTTTTTGTAACAAACCTTTTTGAAACTGAGTTTGTTACTATGAGGTTTGTGCAAGTTGAGAAACATGAGAGAAAGGCCAATAAAAACTAGATTCAATGTACTGGACAACAAAGTTGGCGGGATAATGAGCTCTCATTTAAATTTCACATCACCAATTTGACAGATATTTTGTGTTAAAAAGTTATTTAGCTGTTGAAAGACTGCTTAAAAATGGGAGATTTGAGATGAGCCTGTAGTGGTTCCTTTGTGTCTTGTCCAGATTGTCCTTTTTCAGCAGAGGTTTAATTACAGCTGTTATTGGTGGCTCTGGAAACACACCTGACAGTAATAAGTTCACCACCAGTACCAGGTCTGGTTCTGAAAAACCTGTTGGCAGGATGTCTGAACAGGAAGAGGAGTTCAGCTGACGTAAGATGTCCTCCAGGTCTCTGCCGTTAATGGGTTGAAACTGTGTCGTGGTGTTTGAACCAGCTTTCGGTGGACACGTTACACATGCTGAACCTGCTGCTCATGCACCAACTGGTGGTCTGATATTTTGGATTTTGTCTGAAGAACTTGTCAAAGTCGTTGCAGGTCATGGTGGAATGAAGTTCAGCTGCCGCTAACACAGGAGAGTTCGTTACCCGTCAACTTAGTAAATAAGGTCTGAGCATTGTGACTGTTTTTAGTGATGATGTCAGAGAAGTAGGACTTCCTGCATTTCTCAGTTGTAAGTTATAAGAGTGAAGTTTCTCTTTATAGACGTCATAATGAACTTGGAGGTTTGTTTTTCTCCATCTGCGCTCAGCTTTCCGACTCTCTCTCTTCCCGTTTTCCAGCAGTGCGGAGTTTCACCATGGAGACTTCTTCCTTCCAGAGATAACATTCACCTTAATGGGAGCAATAGTCTCCATAATATTTAACATTTTAGCAACGAAGCTACTGACAAGCTCATTGACTGAATCCCCGGACAGGGCAGGTGTTAGACAGAAGACCTGGTTAAAGATCTCACTAGTGTTTTCAGCTATACATCGTTTAGGGATCACTGCTCTTGAGACATTTGTGTCCACTGTAGCATTAATGTTCCCTTCACAGATACGTACATTACCTACAATACCATGGATATTAACACAGCTCCATACATCCCCGATGTCAGCTTTTGAACTCTGCACTGATAACAATCTGGATGTTCCTTTTTCTTCTATAGTCCGAAGAACAGGGCGTCCAAAGGCACACAGGGCGTTGGAAAGGCACAATTGCAGAGCAACCATCCATCCACAGTGCCATTTATGGTGCTTTTCCACTAGTACCTAGTCAGCCCGCCTCGCCTCGCCTCGCCTCGCCTCGCCTCGCCTCGCCTCGCCTCGCCTCGGTTTTGCGGTTTCCCACTAATCTGCCGAGGTTCTAAGCGGCTGAGTCGGCTGTATCTGACGTCATCACACTACAGGCCACCGATTGGTCGGGGGGTTGGAGTCAGACGTCTGAGTCAGGAGGTGGAAATCAGAGAAAGAGCAACTCGCGGCTTCTTGTTCATTTTATTCAACCAGCAATGGCAAAAGTCTGTTTGGTGATCCAACTCTGAGGTGTAGATGTTCATAAACCTGGTGGCTGAGGAGAGAATTAAAAAGGGATCTAGACGGAGATAAGGAACGACCAGATCTACCAGGAGCTCTGTCTCTTCATAGCTGCTCACGGCTCCAGCTGACTTTTCAGCAGCGCAAAGATATGGAACACAAGCCACAGACCCAGCAGCACATGTATCATCTCCTCCAGGTTCTACATCTTTAGTGTTGTTGTCTTCATTTAGATCACACAATCAAATACGTCACAGCAGCTTCACTCCAACCTCCTACTTCTGTTCCAGCTGAATTGTTATGGAAAAGAAACCAGGCCGAGTTGAGTCGAGCCGAGCTGAGATGAGTAGAGCGGAGTACGTGCTAGTGGAAAATCGCCATTACACTGTGATGTAACTCAGTTTTAGGAGCCACATCACCCGGGGGCAGAGGTGTGCTGGTAACACCAGACCTTGAATTTTCCTGGGAGGTAGCTCCGGCCGATTTTATCTAGCTCGGACGTCACATTGGCAACCATATGTTCATCAGACAAGTCAGCTGTATAGAATCTTCCAAGGCTTCGGACCCTGTGTTTTGTGGGCCACCTGTCCACGAGGGGTGGAATCTTACCAGCAACCAGGAAAGTGATGTCTTTTATTCCTTAACCCTTTGTGGATTGAGAGACTGCGGGTGATCTGCAGTCGGGCCCCGATAACTTCCTCAAGCATTTCCAGGAGCCTGGAGGTTTATGCAGCGCCTGAAGGAAAGTGGTAATATAGTCCATATAGCTTGGTAGGGCTGGTAGTCCCTGCTCTGTCTGGGCCTTGACCTGGAACGTTTGCCTGCTGCCAGTCACCATGATTTCAAAGGCCATTGTTTTCATTTAAGGGACAGCACCTGTTTCAAGCATGTATGAGCTTGTGTGTAAACATTCGTTAATATCAATTAAACATTAGTAAATATTAATGACAGAAATGTGACTGCTAGCCAGTTTTAATATTAAGGTAGCCTAGAATCAATTGTGTGAGTTGTGTGAGTTATAGCGCCCCCTATGGATGAAAGTTCCTTAAGGTTGTTTATAAAGATTTTTGTACTTATAATCAATACCAATTTTCATTAACTTTGGATTATTAAATCACGAGTATCAGTTGGGAAACACCCATTTTTGGTTGGTGTTGTCGTGTCTTTGAGACAGATTAGACAATCAAAATCCTTTTAGCAAGTTCGTCTCATCATGGTGTGTAAATGAAATTCACCAGACTTTGTGAAAAATGGTTGAAAGGTCTCTAAAGTCATTCATTAGAGTTTCAACCTTCAGTTTTGTTTTATAAATAGCAGGAAGTTTTAATGGTTTGATTTTAGCACCTTTTAAAGGAATCAGTGGTCCATAATGTTCTCCACACAAGACCCCAAATGTAAACCTTTCTATTATAGTGCCACCTAGAGGCAGTGCAAGGTGATTACAACCGTCACAGGTCTTTTGGAGGTCCTGAGTGTTTGTTTCATTCATTTTCTTCCAAGACACTTTTAAGAGAGAAAAAATGAATAGTGATAATCATAAAAGAATGGATATGTATGTATTTTATCATTTGAGACTGTTTCATTTCAGTAAATGCCATACTGCATTATTTATTGAAGTTGTTAACAACTTATACATTAAATGAACCTTGACTGAGTTTTTGTTTGTCTCGAAAGATTAAAGGTATTGGAATTCCTTGAATATATCATAGCAACAGGTAGTACTTTAAAAGCTTGCTTTATTATATGTACCTGTCAAATATTCACCTGAAAAGGTGATTAAAGTTGCCATATCAAAAGAGTTGAGGAGAAATGACAGTATTTTTAGTAAAAAATGTATAAGTTTAATAAATGAAATACTGTAGTGCAAGTATTCGACACTTCAGAGGAGATATGGAAAGTAAAGTTGTCCGTCATTACTGACGGCTCCGTTCATGTGTCTGGCCCAAAAATTACTCCAATTTTGTTCAGGCAGTCCCACAGGATAATGTTGGGGAAAAAAACGTGACCTCTGCCGTGGACCTGCTCCAAACACCTCTAAATGAAGCTTTTAATGTAATTTGATAAATTGAGCTTTTAAAGTCCATTTACTATAATTTAAAGGTACATTTCCACTCCCCTTTTACTCACTTTCCTGCTCTGGAGCATGGACTTGTTTTTCTGACATTAACCTACATTAACTACAGCGTTTTCTACATGTTAACAGTAAGACGTCACAAACTGGTGCTGGTTTCGGGAAGATTGTGTCTCTTTAAGTCAGATGTAAACTGAAATGTTTACAGGAGATTGGACAGATATTCAAGTGGGTGAAGTAGACCATCATTCGCTTGCTTTGGCACGTAATAAACTGGGCATCTTTCATATCTTTATATATGTTTATTGACTTGTGTAAATATAACAGGATTTTCTTTCAAGTCAAATAATTTTACTCCTCGCGTTCCACATGTGCCAAAGATCTAGTATAGATTTCATGTTGGAAATGCGGTTGCAGTTCTTATCGTCTCCAACAATAATCGTGTTTCAGTATTTTTATTGCAAATTATTTACACAGCATTAGTGCATCTTATTAAAGAAAATACAAGCTGCTTTTCTAAGTGGAACACAGTATGGCCAAAGCCAGAAGAGGGAAGAAAAGCACTGGGATAATACCAAAAGAGAGGGCAACATTTTTCCTGGAGGGCGAAAGCAGCGAAAGGGCCACGTCTGGAACGTGGGCAACATTCACCCGCCGTTTCTGCCGGACAGTCACTCAAGGCTTCCTGGGCGCCACAAGCACGTACAACAACATTTTCTTTGCATTTGATAGCAGTTTGTGAATGTTTTGTAATATTAAATTAGAAGAACTTTAAGGTTTTTTTCTCCTTCACAGCCGTGGTATGTTTGCACAAAAGATGTACTACTTGAACAAATGAGTGAGCGTATCACACATTCACTTGAACTGATAGTTGTGGCAAGAACTTGGTGAAAATCACAACTTTCTGAGTCATTGAGGCATTAATTCAAAGTCTGGCTCTGCCATCCAAGCATTGCTGACCCGTCAGCTGACCCGGCAGAGAAAGACAAAGAAAAGCCCTCAGCTGTTCTGCAGAGAAGTGGCGGTAGACTGTTTACTCGCTGTTTTCACTTCCCCCCAGGGTCGCCAGCAAAATCCATCTATTCATTTCTCTTTATTTGAGGAGGACCAGGTCGAGTTGGTTTGGGGGACTTTCCGTCCGTGGGCTTTATTTTGCCCACTTGTACTGAAGAGCACATGGTATCAAGAGCTGCAAACAAGTCCACTGCAGCTCCGAACCAGCCCTCCTCCGCCTCACTCCAACACCCCAGGGCTGTGTAGAGAGGGTTAGAGTGCTTGCAGAAACAATTTCTTCTCTAGCTTCAGGATTATATCCATATCTGTATAAAATGAACTGGAGAGCCTCCTCGTGACGTCACCCAGAGGTTTTCTGGAGAGTGCTTTTAAAGGGGACCTATTATGGCATTTAATGTATATTTTAAACAGGCCTTGAATGTCTTAAAAACAATCTAAAGCTTGTTGTTTCTACATAAAACAGAAATTCAACCTGTGGGCCATGTCTCTAGTTTTACCGCTTCTAACCTCTTTTCTGTGTTGGATTCTGATGGGAGGGGAGGCTATGATAATGAGGCTCTGTGCTGATTGGCTGCTTGAATGACGTGTAGCAGGGGAGGGAACAAAGCCTCGCTCCGGGCTGAGGAGCCGTCTGCGTACACAAAACGTGTCCCATGCGAGAAGCTTCTGCGACAAAATAAATTCCATTGCTTTATTTTTTTTGTATTGGACTCGGACTGTCCTAACTGGCCGCGAGTTTAACGGTTTCGGTGTGGACAGAGAGAGTTTAACAGTTTCAGTGTGGACAGAGAGCGTCCGATGTCACGCAGCTCGACGAGATAGTCGGACGCTCGTATGCAGTTACACGGTGTAAACGGATCTTAAAGCCTGATTTACGGTTGTGCGTTAAATCGACGCGTACCCTACGCCGTAGGCTCTGCGTTGGTGTAACGCGGATTTGATTTGTCTGAAATTGGTCTATAATTAGCTAAGGTGTCTGGGTCAAGAGAAGGTTTTTTAAGTAAAGGTTTAATATCTGCAACTTTGAAAACCTGTGGTACATATCCTAAATTTAGGGATAAGTTGATTTGGTCCAGTATTGTCGCACCAATAAGAGAAAAAACATTTTTGAATAGTGGAGTCGGGATGGGGTCTAACACAGGGGTTCTCAACTCCGGTCCTCGGGAATCTTGAGATCTGATCGTCGCAGTCTGAGCTAAGCTATCGCTACCGCTACCTAAACCCAAAAACTAGAGAGCCAGCATGCAGGTGAACAAGCCAGTGTGTATGTCTATGTGTGTGTGTGTGTATGTATATGATCATGCGTGTGTGTGTGTGTGTGTGTATATGCATGTGACTAAGTGACTATATGTGTGTATATGCATGTGACTAAGTGACTATATGTGTGTGTGTGTGTGTGTGTGTGTGTGTGTGTGTGTGTGTGTGTGTGTGTGTGTGTAATAAACCAAACAAAGCTCCACCTGAAGTGTATCTATAGTGGGGGAGGGGGGGGAGCAACCCCGCCACCCGCGAGACCAGAGGCCGACACGGAAGAGCCCGGAACCCAGACCACCGGCAACCCCACAGAGGGGAGAAGTAGGAGGGAGGCAACCCACCGCCTGCGAGGCCCCCCCCCCCCCCGGCGGCGGCAGAGGGGGCCCGCGGGCGGGGCCCCCACGGCGCGGGAAGAAGCAGCCAGGGATCCCGCGGCGGCGGACCGCGACCCAGGCAATCGCCTCCATGGCAGGACCCTTCCATACCGCATTCTCACCGACACAGACATACAATCACGCACCGTTTCCCCCTTCCCGGGGGGGTCCAGCACCGCCAGAAGGCACCCCAGGCTGCACGGCGGGCCCCGCCAGGCCCGGGTAACCCGACCCACCTGTCCCAGGCCGGTGAGGGAACGCGGGTGATGTGGGACCCCCTCCCGCCCCTGGTGTTGAGTGCATGTGATTAATGCCATAAAAACAGGGAGGGGGGAGGGCCAAGTATCGATTGACACCGACCCCCCCCCCCTCCCGAACTACGTGTCCTTGTCAAATGTATTTATTAAGTGTTGAATGTGCAGTGTCTATTTTGCTGTTAAAACCGTGAGGCGGGGAGTGCCGGGCCACGCGGGACAGTGCCCCCCACGACCCGGACCCCCCGCCCTTCGCCTATGTGCGTATGAATCGTGTAGGGGGGGAAAGAGGGGGAGCGGAGGCCGAAGCCAGGAAGCAGGACCAGCAAAGCCGGCCCTGATAAGACACCCGCGTCCCCCCACCGGCCATCCAGTAGACGGGGGCCGGCCCTCCGAGCCGGGCCAGGGCCCCACCGTACCTCCACGGGCGCCCCCGGCGCCGCCGGAGCCCCCAGACGGAGGGGGAAACGGTCCAACATCCTCCCATTCATACTGACAACATAAGACATAGATACCTGGGAATGGTGCCACCCCACCGTCGCGCCCGCCCGTGCACCCCCCGGTCAGGGGAGGCCCGATCCCCGGACCCGGCCCCCCCCCCCCCGAGGCCACCCCGGCGGACACCCCAAGGGTCACGGAGTCCCCACATCCGCAGGGGCACTTGGCCCCCGCCCAGCGACGGAGGACCAAGGCAGCAATGCCCCCCCAGCGCAGACAGCCACCCCCCACCCAGGCAGGGCCGGGCCCTCCGGGTGGGACCCCCCCGTCCACGGCCCAGCCCCCCCCGGGAGGCCCGGAGACGCCCAAGCCACAGCCCCCCCCCCCCGAGCCCTCCCCAGCCACCCCCCCCCACCGCCATGAGGCAACCCCCCCCATAGGCCCCCAAGGCCCCCACCGGCTAGGGACAGGGCCCCGCGGCCCCACCCACCGCCCCCCAGGGGCCACCAGAGGCCCGTGCCCCAGACCCCCCAAGCCGACCCCCAACCCCAAGGGCTACGAGATCACCACCCCCCCGCCCCCACTAGGTAACGAAGCCAATAATCGGGGACCACAGAGAGTGCAATTCAGCCGAATGTTGTTCAGTGGAGGCAGACATTATCTCACTACTAATATGATCTGATAAAAGATTCCTAAAATGGTTGATACGTAAACTGGATTTTTGTTTCCAATTTACTAGAATGGTTTTCTTTGCGATACATAAAGCAGTGAGAACCCGGTGTGTCCAATTAGGTTCTATTTGAGTGTCTCCCAGGTGACCTAATATACATACCGTGGGGCACACTGGGATTCTGTGGTTGATCCATGTGGATAAATCCTCACAAATCTCCTTCCAGAACCTCTGTACCGGTGTACAGAACCATAAAGCATGCATATAATTATCTGGGGTGTTCTCTGTGCATTGTGAACAGATATTAGAGGTGACAAAGCCCATCTGGAACATCCTTTGTCCAGTATAATGTATTCTATGAAGAACTTTGTACTGTATAAGTTGTAAGTTTGGGTTTTTAGTCATAGTAAACGTATTTAAGCATATTTGTGACCAAGAAAACTGGTCGGTATTCAGAGACTTGCTTAGCTCTATTGACGAGAGAGGTCAGCTCAGGGAGGTCTATAGGATCTACAGTAGTCCTAGTCCTTGGTTGTATAATGTCAGAATCTATGAGCTTTTTGACCTGTAAAATGAACATTTTCTTGACCAATGTTGAAATCTGACCTTGACCAGCTGACTGACTAAACGTCTGCTTTCATAGAGGTCTACACACCTGCAGATGATCAGTCCATCTGGAATTTACCCTCTTAAATCCTATGTATTCAAGGGATAGGTAGTATTGCGCACAAGGTTTTCCTTTTTTTCCCTTTCAATCTCAATTCAGTGTTTTTCATGTGTAATTTTATTTATGGCATCTGTTACAATATAAATCTAGATACTTTCCAGGGACCCAGAGCATGACCCCTGAGCAAATATTCAGAATTCCATTGGAAGTTAAAAAAAACACGCAAACAAATAAAAAACTTGCCTTGCAGAAGAAAAACCTTCAAACCAAACAGTGGCACGGAAAAACCTTCAAGAGGGAAGAAACCTGGACCAGGACCTGGATCATAAGGGGGAGCCCTCCGGCTGAAGGCCAGCTGGGTAGAGCAGGAAAAGAGAAATAGGAAAAAGATGATGGAGAACAGAGAGGAGAGGCACAGATATATTGTCAATGGTACATAAGATAAAATATAACAAGAATCATTATCCATTAGTGCAGTGGCTCCCAAACCTATTCTGCTGGGTCCCCCTTTAAGAACATTTCCGCCTCCAAATTTTTGTTCCAAAATGTGTGTTAACGCTCCTTCTCCATGGGGGACTGATATTGGGAATACTTATTTTATTTGAAATATATTAATGATTATGCCATGAAGAGACAAATATTAAGTTTCAAAATACAGTGTATAAATTATGTTTAGGGCACCAGCACACTCCTTAAATATATTAATTTAACAAACTACATATAAAACAAACGCATACACAAACGACGTTGTGTGCATGGATAAACCTTCTGTTTCATTGATTCGCTCTAGATTTATTGGGTTTGAAGTATTATTATTTTCATAACTGCTTACTCTGTGATTGTGTTTTTATAATAATAGTTATTTTTGTGGAGTGACGTTAGCGCTGAGGTGGACATGAGCCGGTCCACTTCAGCAGCCACTGCCTGCACTGTTGAGAGGAACAGCGTTGGCTATTATTCTTTATTGGTGGTGGTCATTTCAGATCAGACTACGAAATCAATATGTATTAGAAATATAATGCCTGCATATAAACCCCCCTACCTTGCGTGCACATGTAAGTCTAACAGCTGTGTCAGTGGCCTTTTTTATTTTTTTATCTCTGCGGGGGTCCGGTTCAGAGTAGGAGCGATCCGAGGAATAAGTGCTCAGAACTCATGTCTTTTATTTTAATACGCTTAAAACTTCAGAAAATATAAACGTGCATACGTATTTAGGAAAAGAAAAACATAAGGACCTATCAGGTCTTGGAAATAACAAGCTGTTTGGTCGTTTAGGACATATGTAACAACACACAGGGGAGAGACGTGGTCTCTCTTGCTGATTCCTGTCAGCACTCTGCTACTGCATCAGCTGGAGGATATTCAGAGAATTACTTGGACATCCTGCTAATAACACATTGAAGTACTCTAGTCTAGAAGATACAAACGCGTGAATTAGTTTTTCAGCATCACTCTGGGAGAAGATGTTCCTATTCTTTGCGATATTACGGAGATGGAAAAATCTCTACAATCTTTACAAACCTGATTAATATACGGTTTAAACGACAAATCCTGATCAAAACAACACTAAGGCCTCTCAAAGTTTTACTGGAGGCCATCGCAACACCATATAATCCCTTCCTAAGATGCTTTGGACCAAAAATAATAACCTTTATTTTATCAGAATTTAGAAGCAAAAAAATTGCGGATATCGAGTCCTTGATGTCCCTAAGACATGCCTGAAGTTTAACTTACAGTTCTGGTTCATCTGGCTTCATAGACTAATAGAGCTGCGTATCATCAGCATATCCAGGAACATTGATGCCGAACAAGAGCGACATTGGCCATAAGAAGGTCATTCGTGACTCGAACCAGTGCTGTCTCTGTGCTATGATGCATTCTGAACCCTGACTGAAAGACTTCAAACAGATCATTTCTATACAAATGGTCACATGACTGGCTGCAACTACCTTTTCCTGAATTTTAGATACGAATGGAAGGTTGGAAATTGGTCTATAATTAGCTAAGATGTCTGGGTCAAGAGAAGGTTTTTTAAGTAAAGGTTTAATTACTGCAACTTTAGTTTAGGGATAAGTTGTATTGTCGTGCCAATAAGATAAAGAAGATTTTTAAATAGTCGAGTCGGGATGGGGTCTAACATACATGTGGTTGACTTAGCTCTATTGACGAGTGAGGTCAGCTCAGGGAGGTCTATAGGATCAAAACAGTCTAGAGTCAAGTCAGAGCCTAGGGAAGTCGCTAAAGCTGAAGAAACGCCCACAACCGGCTGGTTGATTTCTTCTGTAATTCTCGTGATTTTACTGTTGAAGAAGCTCATAAAGTCTTCACTACTGAGAGCTGCAGGAATGCACGGCTCAACAGAATTGTGACTCTTTGTCAGCCTGGCTACAGTGCTGAACAGAAAGCATGGGTTACTTTTGTTATCCCCTATTAACGATGAATAATAAGCTATTCTGGTTTTGCAAATGGCTTTCTTATATACTATTAGAATATCTTTCCATTTACGATAGGAGTCTACAGACTTACAAGAGTACCACTTCCTTTTCATTTTGCCCATTTTTTTGTTTCACCATATGGAGAGGCATATTATACCAGGGAGTTAAGTCCCCATGGTTCAAAACCCTCTTTCTCAAAGGAGCAGCAGCATCGACAGCTTAAAGCAGTAAATCTGCGTGTTTTAATGGCATGTAAATGTGCGTGTCATCAGCATAGCAGTGAAACGAGGTGTTATATTTTCTACGAATAGATCCCAGGGGGAGCATGTACAGGGGAAAGAGTATAGTACTGATCAATACCAGATAAGAACCCGAACAGACACTCTAGATAAGCACCAGCAGGGTGCCGGTACACTACCACTAACACAACTGGCTTCAATGATTTTTTTTGCACATATATACATTTTATTTGTTTTGTAAACTTAC